>NW_024730261.1:0-15434 GCF_018991925.1 Homarus americanus | reverse complement strand
GCTCTTGGCATCATCTGTGTCCATTATCTCTGGGTTCCATTGTCTCCTTTATCTCCGGGCTAAATAGTCTCCAGCATAACACAACAATATCCCAGGATCATGATCAAAACCTGGCCAAAAGAAGCGCTGTTTTGTGTTGTGATGCTGCACAGGAAATAAGCTCACAGGAGCATCTTTCTCATGTACAACCAGCAACAGAAGTTCGTCTCAAGCCAACCTGTATGATATGGGGCAGGTGATCTGGTAACACTGTCTGGGAAAGAGTTGACATATATGGCTTTGATGTCTATGTAAGGGGTTTATATTCCAGCCCAATGATTGTTGGAACTGTGCTGTTCGGTGTTGGGCTCTCTGTATCTGAAGCAGGTGCTGCTCATGGGTAGTTCGAACCGAGTCATAGTTCGGTGTGTAACCGTATGGCTGGTCACTTGGCTCCCTTCCTCTGACCCAGTTGGTCACCTGCTACCTGTGAGTATTCCATATTATTTATTATTGTTTTTGGTTTTGGTTCCTATGGAGTTATTTGTATTTTAAGGGTGCCTTGTGTAATCTGTTTCTTAATTACTACGTATGTAGAATTTAGTATGGTTAAATTGCGCAAATTTAATCGCATGTTGACCGTTACTACTAAATTAGAGAGACAATACTAAAAAATTACGTATTGTATTGTTGCAGATTTTTATTCATGGTGTTGGTATGAACTACTGTATTCCTAGCCTTGTATGTCAGCGCTGTCAGCCCTAGCCTCTGAGCTGTTCCTCCCTGGTTCATTTTCAAGAAACCGTGCCGGTTAGGAGGATACTTGCTCTCCTGTGAAGTTGTTGAGGAGAAGACACTAATTTACCACCTGTGTCGTGTTGATAGACAAGACCTCACGCTTCACATCTAGTGTCTACACTCCCGACATTTGTTCTGACCGGCAGTCCGGCATTTCCATACCTATATAATATGTCTGTGTTGTTCTGTACTGTCTTCATGCCGATTAACAGTGTAAATACTTGTAAAAAGACATCTTTTGTTACAAATACCCATAATTTTGTTCAATATCCTTGTAATAGGCCCCTGTCTCATCAACAGAACGTATTATATAAATGGGTCAATACATCTGATATTATATTCAGATTCACCACCCTGTAACTTTCCACTGTCTATGAGTAAGACATGAGATGGACACGTGAGCGGGCAACTCACCCAAGAGGGCGAGACCCATAGCTCAGCATTTCTGTAAGCACGCACTGCGATGCCCCTAAGCTTCAGTAGCTCACCTCAACTCATATCGTAAGGACGCGACCTAACGTTTATCATACATAAACGCCGTCCCTTTCTCATTCACTCCTAGACAGTGAGACTTACTGATGATATACACTCAGGAATTATATATACAACCTTTTATAGTAAAACAAAGGAACTACCGTTTGGGTTTCGTTACTTAAAACCCAAATATAAATATGTGTGAACGGACTGGTTAATTGGACAAGCAGCCGATTCATATAGGTGGCAAGTGGTGTGTACGGATTCTTCAAACTGGTAGTCGTATCATCCGTCTGTGTTTAGTGAAAAACAAGAAACCACACAGCAGTGACGCGTTACATAATCCGAGTGTTTAAAACTATATCCCGTATTGAGACGATATGTAGTGAGCGCTCCTTATCTCTGTCACATACAAATGCGTGCAGAATTCGTAATATACATATATTACAGCCTGTTGGTACATATGCAAGGAGCCGGTTGAGATAGACTCCACTCAGCATTCCCTAGACATTACAGTGTTGCAGTGTTGAAGAAAAGTTTCGTAGCCTGGCCTACCAATTGGTATTTTACTAACAGCTGAGCAGTATTGTTGTGTCGTCAGCGCGAATTACAAAGTTCCTGTGTCATCATACAGATCTCCATATATACGTGGACTGTGAAGACTTGGCATACGGCAGTTTCGCCAGCGAACCAGCAACCACCAGTGTGATAACCAATCATCGTTTTCTGATCGCCGGAGGAGGAACTCACCTAATTCAAGTGGACTCGTCTCTCACCAAAGCGAAGCGTCTTCTCGTTGCCAAGGAAACCAGCAGCAGCGCACTCATCCTAGGAAGAGGCCCCGCCCACACTCCACCCACCACTCCACTCAGAACTTTTGAAGGATCACATTTTCTATACAGACGTACCACTCTGTATAAATAGGTATTTAAATTACATAATTCTACACACATGAACACGTTCGAGAGATATCTTCACACCCATAGGTCCGTCGGATAGGATTATTTCAATGATAAAGTGTCGAATGTAAGATTAATGTATTGAAATCCTATAATTTACAGTAGTTTGTAAGTGTCTGTCTACTTATTGATAGTTTAATAATTAACTACAATTCATATTCATTTGTTTTGTAAATGAGAGGCAAGTGATCTACTTACTGTTAAGTATTCATTGACCCAAGGGGGCTAATAGATAATTTCTAAGTTTCCCATGTCTAATGTAGATGAAATCGAACGCCTAGCGCAACTGTTTGCTGATAACCAACTCATCGATGATCAAGCCCAGACTGACATAGATTTTGAGTATGGAACACAGTTAAATGATTCGGTAGGAAGTAGTGAGAAAGTTATTGACGAATCATTTGACGACTTAAACCGTCGTACCCTACGGTCTGGTAATCACTATAGTACCTCACCTAAATATACTAAAGCAGTTACCCCTGTTACAGGTGATAGTGTGTCTGTTGCTAAATCGGTAACAACATTATTAACCCAGCCTTCTGTTAAGAGTAAGGATACTAACTTGCTTAATACTAACACTACAATGGCGTTCTCTAACCCTCACACCAGTACTACTACCACACCTAAAGCTGATAATGTTATTAATATCATGCAACGCGGCGATTATGTTCGAAATTTCACGGGACAAGACGATTATAGGGTCGCACATTTTATTCGTGCATGTGAAGATAGCATGCGCAATAGTCACATAACGACTGAGGAAGAAAAGAAAGCATATGTACGTTCCCATATAACGCAGGGTTCCTATGCAGGCAGTTGTTTAAATGCGTTTGGTTTACAAAGCCCTGACTATGAAAAGTTCAAGCGAACGCTAATTGGGATTTTTGGGGGTAGGTCACAGCTGGGCCAACTGCAATGGATCTTCAGATGGTTGGATCGCTGTATTCCAGGTATACGAAACGAAACACCCGTTGACGCTGTTGACATCGCGGAGTTCGCTTTTAACGCTTAATTTTGGGATTTTTGGGGGTAGGTCACAGCTGGGCCAACTGCAATGGATCTTCAGATGGTTGGATCGCTGTATTCCAGGTATACGAAACGAAACACCCGTTGACGCTGTTGACATCGCGGCCAGGTTCGCCAGGACATGCAAGCGACCTTCCGGTCATCAGGCTGGTACAACTCACGGGGTGATATGTCACCGGAAAATGTGGAAACATTGATAGAACTAATAAGTTTTCTTCTTTCCGTCCGTGTTCCCTTATATAGCCGGGCACAGGAAGTACAGTATGAACCACCCTTGGATATGGTGGAATACGCAAACAAGCTCTGTCCCCAGGCTACGGGCCTCTTACTGGCGCAACCCTCAGTGACGTCACCACAACCCCAGCCGCCTCAGATGCCACAGATGCCTCACTCTCAGACTCCTCATGCGACACACTTAGCTTCGATCGCTCGTCCCCGCCTAACATATAAACAGAAAACATCGTTACGATGCGCACATTGTAATAAACGTGGCCACGTAATGGAAGATTGTTTTCAGCTCCGAGGTAATAGTGCTAATTTTAAGGCCACACCCGGTGCAAAGCCATTCTCAAGGTCAAACAGAGAGGTAGCCAAAGCAGCACCTCCTCCTCCTACCCAGACAGTGCGCAAATGGTGCGCTCTTCACAAATCGACATCTCATAGTTCACATGAGTGCGATATACTAATAAAGGCTAGGGGAGTGGACCTAAGTGAAACGGAGGTGTCGTATAGGCTCAAGCAGAAACGTCCCCAGGACAAGTCATCGGGGAAGACCAATGCACACTACAGCACGGAGAGGGATAGATATGGTAATTCCCACCCCTCCTCACAGCACTTCTATAGCGGCCTCATTAGTAGCGGCGCTTAGCAAAGTGGAAGTGTTGTCAGTGCCGGTGAGAGTGGATAATACCAGATTGGCTCTTGATATAGACACAGGTGCTTGCGCTAATGTATTGGCCTTGACATCATATCACGAGTTACAACGTAAATTCCCTCACCGCAAATTCAAATGGAGGCCTAGTAACGCTGAGCTCGAAGGAGTTTCAGGTACTCAGCTGAGCATCAAAGGAATGGTGACGTTACCACTCAGATTCTCAAGACGTGGTACGCCCTTCTACGTGGACTTTTATATAGTTCAGCAGTTCAATTTGCCAGCTGATTGGTTACTTGGTCTACCAACTCTTCGAAAGAACATGATAGATGTTCATCCACGTAATAATAGTGTTACGTTTAAAGGTGTTTCCTACACAGCAATGAGTCATTCTGAACCTATGCTCACCGCTAGGACGAAAGTGTTGTCTACCAATCCTATTAAGAGGAAGGCGGATCATGCGTCAGAGATATCTCTCGACCTCAACCACACACCTTCCCAGCGTGATTACAGCAGCAAGAGTTGGAAGATAGTACCTGCAATTTTGAAGAGTACTCTCCATTACCAGAATGAGGAATTCACCAACGTAACAATCCTGTGAGCAAAAGTGAACATTAGTTTCTGCAAATGATTCGTTCACTGCCCAGGGTGTGACAGGACGTGACTGCAGTTGTTGAGACTACTCATCAATCAACATCCTGTCAACAAAATTCTTTCGTATGGCGTGAACAACCCCCAGTTACCAGCACCCAGCACCCACCCTAGTGATGATGACACATCCGGTCTGAGAGATGGTCTCTGCATTCTGAGGTATGGTGTTGTGGATGACGTTGTGTGACCATTAGCGGCGGTTTGCTGTATTCAGGATTTTTGTGAACATTGACCCAATCACCGGACCTTGGAATCAGCTGTGTCTGCTGTGAGACACACACACACAAGTCTACGGGATTGCGGCAGCAATTTCACAATATCACGAATCTTAAAGAAAGGATGTTATGTGTGTGATTTTCTAGATATCACAGCAATGTCGAAGTGCAACCAAATAAATTCCTAATTCGAGGTATTGTTGCGAATTGCCAACAGACTCGACTGGCCAGGATAGATCAAATAGCACCACATGTCAAGGTGATCGATCATCCTCAGGGCAAGACACGCCTGTTAGAGCTGCTTGCCGACTACAGATAGTAGCCTTGCCAGGGGAAACGCTAGGTCAGACAGATTTAACATCCCATCATATAGCGTTAAAGGAAGGAACCAACCCTATTTACGTACCAGCTTATAGACTACCTCATAGCCAGCGCGCTGTAGTGCAAGATATGGTACAGGGTATGTTAGATGAGAATGTCATTAGACACTCAAAATCCCCCTTTAATAGCCCATTATTCCTCGTCCCGAAAAAGGATGGTGGATGGCGCCCTGTCATAGATTTCAGGCGCGTAAATGATCAAACAATCCCTGATAGGTACCCAATGCCTATCTTGAGTAACATATTGCAATCCTTAGGCAAGGATAATGCGGTATTTAGCAACTTAGATTTGCTTAGTGGGTATTGGCAAATACCACTCGATGAAAAATCACGAGAAATCACGGCATTTAGCACGCCTCTAGGCCACTTTGAGTTTCTACGAATGCCATTTGGTCTCAGAAATGCCCCACTAACATTTCAAAGAATGATCAACACCCTGTTTGCCGGACTAATTGGTAACACAGTCTGCGCTTATTTGGATGATCTAATAGTAGTCAGTAAGGACGTCGATTCCCATCTGATAAAACTGCGTGAAGTTTTGGCCAAACTTTCCACAGCAGGACTCAAAATAAAACTCTCAAAGTGCGAGTTTTTAAAATCCAGAATCCATTTCCTTGGTCATGTAGTTGACGGTGAGGGCATACACACAGTTAATGATAAAGTCAAAGCTGTATCTCAGTTCCCGCGTCCTACCTCAAATGATCATGTGCGTAGCCTTCTCGGATTATCTGGTTATTATCGTTCCTTTATCAAGGACTATGCAACATTAGCATCGCCCCGAACGAGGTTGCTCAAAAAAGATGCAGTGTTTATATAGGATGCTGAACACGAGGAAAGTTTTACGGCATTGAAGACAGCGCTAACCAATGCCCCGGTTCTAGCATTCCCAGACTACACTCAACCTTTCACTCTCTGTACTGACGCTCCCGGAATTGGAGTCGGAGCAGTGCTCATGCAAGAGGACACGCGTGGGAAGTTTAGAGTGATAGCATTTGCAAGTCGCAAACTAATCGATGCTGAAACACGTTATTCGGTGACGCATTTAGAAACGTTAGCCGTTGTGTGGGCACTTAAGAAGTTCAAAGACATTATCTTTGGCTACAAGATAACTGTTTTTACTGATCATGCGGCAGTCACCGAACTGTTCCATGGCAGAAACTTATCAGGCAGATTAGCACGCTGGTATCTGACAATTCAAGAGTTTGACCCCGAATTTAGGTATTTACCTGGGAGGGCGAATGTTATCGCCGACGCTCTGTCAAGAAATATAGCACCAGTAATGCCTGTATCAGCATTCACTCTTTCGCAGCTGGAAGATGAGCAACGACGCGACCCATATTGGTCAGCTGTTATTTTTGCTCTCGAATCGGGCGAGGATGTTAAACTCCCCAAGTTATTTCTTCCCTTAAGTCAGTTTGAATTACGACATAACATACTCAATAGGACGAGAAAATCTCCTGAGGGTAATGTGTCTCAAATAGTCGTACCTGACACGCTGCGCAAAGCAGTAATGACATTGTTCCATGATGTCCCACAAGCAGGTCACCAAGGTCGTGATAAATGCTTAGCGGATTTACGAAAGAAGTATTTCTGGAACACTATGAAGAAAGACATAGAATTACACATAGCTAATTGTTTGGCATGTGCTCAACATAAAGGATCAACAGGATCACCTGCCCCGATTCTACAATATCCTACACCAGACCGTCCGTTTGACACAGTCGCTGTTGATGTGTTACAACTCCCAATGAGTCATCAGGGATCAGGATACGTCTTAGTGTGTGCGGATCATTTTTCCAGGTTCGTGGTCTTGGTCCCACTAAAAGCAAAACGGCCGAAGCAGTAGCCTATGCATTAGTGATGAATCTCATATGTCCATATACTACGCCTAAAGTTCTACTCTCTGATAATGGAACAGAGTTCAAGAATGAGCTAATAGAGCATATATGTGCACAATATGGAATTAAACAAACTTTTGTGACAGCTTATCATCCACAGGCTAATGGCCTTGTTGAAAGAACCAATCGTAAAATCCTAGAAATACTGCGTCCAATTGTTAGTGGTTTTCAATACGCATGGGAGGATTGGTTACCGCAGGTTGCAGCGTCGATTAATGGGTCAGTTAATAGCTCTACGGGCAAAACACCCTACTATATTGTCTATGGCACAGATAAACGTCTGCCTTACGACATCCTTACAGAGGCGCCATACCCGGTATATAATACGGATGATTTTGCGGCAAAACAAATTCATGTCTTTACAGAAATTCATAACCAAGTACGATCACAGCTAGCGGCGTCACGCGCCGAAATGATCATCAAACAACATAAACATGCTAAACCTATCTCACTGAACGTTGGGGACGCTGTTATGTTACAGGTACCTGAAAGGAACTCCAAACTTTCGGCGAAATTTTCTGGTCCATTCCGCATAATCTCAAAAGAAGCAGGCAACAAATTCAAAATATGGAAGCCAAATGCACAGATCGCAGATGTCGTGCACGCGGATCGTCTGAAGAAGACCCAGATAAATGTCTTACCTCAAGTTGATGATAATGTGATTGATACACCCTTACAGACTGTTCAGAAGCAAAATGTCCCAAATGACTATTGTATGAAACTACATTCTGCGAGTAGAAGTTAACTCGTACTTTCGCGTCAGATGGAAAACGTCGACGACCAACTACAATCAACATTGGACATTTTTCATGGTCTCAGCACAGCTTCGATGAATTCGACAATAGTTTCATGAACGTTGTCGTTCAAGCTGTACTCAACAGAATCGTGTTATTTCTCAAACCTTTCACGCGATTACTGCTCTAGAATCAAAGGTTAATGCAATCATAATGGAGTCTAACCAAGTTTCGAGGATTGTTACTAGGTTACAGAAAGCAATCCTGACGTTAGAATGGCTCCTTTACTTCACAGAATATTTGCATGCTGCTGAAATTTCAGTTCATAAAATTGTAACCTCTAAAAATTAACTAATAGACAGCATTGTAGATGCCGGGATAGGACGTGTGGACGCGAAGCTTGTGCCTGTGCAGACGCTTCTTGAAGCTTTAAAAATAGCCAAGTTGCAGTATCATTTAACTCCTATTTTCAATGACAATGAGGTTCAATATCATCACCCACTGTTGGAGTCAACCCTCACGCACAATGCAATTCTGATCCACATTCCTATGGAGGGCAACATGAGTTTAATGCATGGCATTTAGAACCCTTCCCCTGGTTTGTGAACGACACACTGTATACCCTAGATAGGCCTAAAGAACTTTTCTTAGTAGATGAAGAATATTCATTGTTATCAATAGAGGATTCTGAGGTACTGTCACGGTGTAAGTCGTCTTATCTACACCTACACGTATGTCCAGCCTACATTGTTTGCATTTATTTCTGCTGCAGATGGAATATGTGAATTGGCAGTCATACAACCAAATGTACGCACAGCGTTAGCGCAATGCAGTTATAGGCCAGTTAGTCTAAAGACTGTGTTCCACGCTCACCTTCACAATGTGCAGTATTTGTTCTTTCCAAATCTCACTACTGTAATTTTAAAATGCCAAAATGGTGTTAAGCAGCTAGTTGTGAAAGGGCATTACAAGGCTCCTGATTACTGTGAAATCACTTGTAGTACATTACGGACCTTGCCTACTCATCAGCATTTTGAGTCAAATCGAAAACTCAAGTCTGCTTTAATTCCACTTCCTATAATGAATTTCACTATCAAGGATATTCAAATAGTATCAGAGAAATTAAAAGTGTTAGCTTTCTTGAACGAGACACATTTTGCTGATTTGAATAATAACTTGCCATTTTACCTGTCACGGGAATTTGCACTACCAAGTCTTACGATTCCCTCTATTCTGTTAATTCTGGCAATAATGTTCCTGTTCTGTTATTACCGGGCAGTATCATCCAAATTCAACATTGTTCATAACATACTAACCCGTACGACACAAAAGTCTAGGTCCCTTGTAGTAGAGAATACCCCTACAGTAATTTCCCCAGCTTAGTGTCTACATATCTGTTTATAACATGGTTAGGGTTGTCTAGGATGTACTGTACTCTGTGAGTTATTTAGGCCTCACGGAGCTCGGCTGGTAGGTGACCGAGCGATGTAATAGGCCCCTGTCTCATCAACAGAACGTATTATATAAATGGGTCAATACATCTGATATTATATTCAGATTCACCACCCTGTAACTTTCCACTGTCTATGAGTAAGACATGAGATTGACACGTGAGCGGGCAACTTACCCAAGAGGGCGAGACCCATAGCTCAGCATTTCTGTAAGCACGCACTGCGATGCCCCTAAGCTTCAGTAGCTCACCTCAAGTCATATCGTAAGGACGTGACCTAACGTTTATCATACATAAACGCCGTCCCTTTCTCATTCACTCCTAGACAGTGAGACTTACGGTTGATATACACTCAGGAATTATATATACAACCTTTTATAATAAAACAAAGGAACTACCGTTTGGGTTTCGTTACTTAAAACCCAAATAAAAATATGTGTGAACGGACTGGTTAATTGGACAAGAAGCCGATTCAGCAGGTAAACCTCTGACATTCCCAGGTACACCCGTGACACTCCCAGGTACTCCTCTGACACTGCCAGGTACACCTCAGACACTGCCAGGTACACCTCAGACACTCCCAGGTACAGCTCAGACACTCCCAGGTACACCTCAGACACTCCCAGGTGCACCTGTGACACTCCCAAGTGCACCTCTGACACTCCCAGGCACACCTCTGACACTCCAAGGTACACCTCTGACACTCGAAGGTACACCGCGGACACTCCCAGGTACACAGCTGACACTGCCAGATACACCTCTGACACTCCATGTACACCTCAGACACTTCCAGGTACACCTCAGACACTCCCAGGTACACCTCAGACACTCCCAGGTACACCTCTGACACTCCCAGATACACCGCTGTCACTAACAGGTACACCCCTGACACTCCCAGTTACACCCCTGACACTCCCAGGTACACCTCTGACACTCCCAGGTACACCTCTGACACTCTCAGGAACACCTCTGACACTCCCAGGTACACCTCTGACACTCCCAGGTATTCCTCTGACACTCCCAGGTACACCTCTGACACTCCCAGATACACGTCTGACACTCCCAGGTACACCAATGATACTACCAGGCACACCTCTGACACTCCCAGGTACACCTCCGATACTCCCAGGTACACCTCCGATACTAGCAGGTAAACCTCAGACACTCCCTGGTTCACCTCTGACACTTCCAGATACACCTCTGACACTCCCGGGTACACGAATGATACTACCAGGTATACCTCTGACACTCCCAGGTACACCTCCGATACTCCCAGGTACACCTCTGACACTCCCAGGTACACCTCTGACACTCCCAGGTACTCCTTTGACGCTCCCAGGTACTCCTCCGACACTCCCAGGAACACCTCTGACACTTCCAGGTACACCTCTTACACTCCCTGGTTCTCCCCTGACACTCCCAGGTACACCTCAGACACTCCCAGGTACACCTCTGACACTCCCAGGTACTACTCTGACACTCCCAGGTACTCCACTGACATTCCCTGGTTCACCTCTGACACTCACTGGTTCACCTTTGACACTCCCAGGTACACCTCCCACATTCCCAGGTACACCCCTGACACTCCCAGGTACACCTCTGATACTCCCAGGTACACCTCTGACACTTCCGGATACACCTGTGACACTCCCAGGTACACCAATCACACTCCCAAGTACAACTCTGACACTCCCAGGTACACCACTGACACTACCAGGTACACCTCTGACACTCCCAGGTACTCCTTTGACGCTGCCAGGTACTCCTCGGACACTCCCAGGAACACCTCTGACACTCCCACGTACACCTCTGACACTCCCAGGTACACCTCTGACACTCCCAGGTACACCTCTGACACTCCCAGATACACCTCTGACACTCCCAGGTACCAATCACACTCCTGAAATACAACTCTGGCCTCCCAGGTGCCACCACCCCAGCCACACCAGGGTACACCTCCTGACCTTCCAGGCACTCCTTGACGCTGCCAGGTACTCCTCCGACACTCCCAGGAACACCTCTGACACTCTCAGGTACACCTCTGACACTCCCAGGTACACCGCTGACACTCCCAGGTACACCTCTGACACTCCCAGGAACACCGCTGACACTCCCAGGTACACCGCTGACACTCCCAGGTACACCGCTGACACTGCCAGGTACACCTCAGACACTGCCAGGTACACTTCAAACACTCTCAGGTACAGCTCAGACACTCCCAGTTACACCTCTATAACTCCCAGGTGCACCTGTGACACTCCCAAGTGCACCTCTGACACTCCCAGGCACACCTCTGACACTGCCAGATACACCTATGACGCTCCAGGTACACCCCTGACACTCCCAGTTACACCCCTGACACTCCCAGGTACACCTCTGACAATCCCAGGTACACCTCAGGCACTCCCAGGTACACCTGTGACACTTCCAGGTACACCCCTGACACTTCCAGGTACATCTCTGACACTCCCAGGTACACCTCAAACACTGCCAGGTAAACCTCAGACACTCCCAGGTACAGCTCAGACACTCCCAGGTACACCTCAGACACTCCCAGGTGCACCTGTGACACTCCCAAGTGCACCTTTGACACTCCGAGGCACACCTCTGACACTCCAAGGTACACCTCTGACACTCCAAGGTACACCGCGGACACTCCCAGGTACACCGCTGACACTGCCAGATACACCTCTGACACTCCATGTACACCTCAGACACTTCCAGATACACCTCAGACACTGCCAGGTACACCTCTGATACTCCCAGGTACACCTCAGACACTCCCTGGTTCACCTCTGACACTCCCTGGTTCACCTCTGACACTCCCTGGTACACATCTGACACTCCCAGGTACACCTCATACACTCACTTGTTCTCCCCTGACACTCCCAGGTACAGCTCAGACACTCCCAGGTACACATCTGACACTCCCAGGTACTACTCTGACACTCCCAGGTGCCACCCTCAGACAATTCCCAGGCACATTCTGCACACTCCCAGGCCACCCCTGTGACACTCCCAGGTGCACATTCCTGACACCCCAGGTACACCTCTCACTCCCAGGTAAAACCTCCGACATTCCTGGCAGGTACACCCAGACACTCCTTAGAACCTCTGACACTGCCAGGCACACCTCAGACACCGCCACAGGTACACCTCAGACACTCCCAGGCCAGCTCAGCCACTCCCAGGCACACCTCAGACACTCCCAGGTGCACTCCCAAGTGCACCCCTGACACTCCCAGGCACACCTCTGACACTCCAAGGTACACCTCTGACACTCCAAGGTACACCGCGGACACTCCCAGGTACACCGCTGACACTGCCAGATACACCTCTGACACTCCATGTACACCTCAGACACTTCCAGGTACACCTCAGACTCTTCCAGGTACACCTCAGACTTTCCCAGGTACACCTCTGACACTCCCAGATACACCGCTGTCACTCCCAGGTACACCCCTGACACTCCCAGTTACACCCCTGACACTCCCAGGTACACCTCTGACAATCCCAGGTACACCTGAGGCACTGCCAGGTACAACTCTAACACTTCCAGGTACAACCCTGACACTTCCAGGTACACCTCTGACACTCCCAGGTACACCAATGACACTCCTAGGTACACCAATGACACTCCCAGGTACACCTCTGACACTTTCAGGTACACCTCTGACACTCCCAGGTACACCTCTGACACTCCCAGGTACACCTCTGACACCCTCAGGAACACCTCTGACTCTCCCTGGTACACCTCTGACACTCCCAGGTACACCTCTGACACTCTCAGGTACATCTCTGATACTCCCAGGTGCACCTCTGACACTTCCAGATACACCTCTGACACTTCCAGGTACACCAATGACACTACCAGTTACACCTCTGACACTCTCAGGTACACCTCCGATACTTCCAGGTACACCTCCGATACTCCCAGGTACACATCAGACACTCCCTGGTTCTCCTCTGACACTCCCTGGTTCACCTCTAACACTCCCTGGTACACCTCTGACACTCCCAGGTACACCTCAGACACTTCCAGGTACACCTCAGACACTCCCAGGTACACCTCAGACACTCCCAGATACACCTCTGACACTCCCAGATACACCGCTGTCACTACCAGGTACACCCCTGACACTCCCAGTTACACCCCTGATACTCCCAGGTACACCTCTGACAATCCCAGGTACACCTGAGGCACTCCTAGGTACACCTCTGACACTTCCAGGTACACCCCTGACACTTCCAGGTACACCTCTGACACTCCCAGGTACACCAATGACACTCCCAGGTACACCACTGAAAATCCCAGGTACACTTCTGACACTCTCAGGAACACCTCTGACACTTCCAGGTACACCTCTGACACTCCCAGGTATTCCTCTGACACTCCCAGGTACACCTCTGACACTCCCAGGTACACCGATGACACTGCAAGATACACCTCTGACATTCCATGTATACCTCAGACACTTCCAGGTACACCTCAGACATTCCCCAGGTACCTCAGACACTCCCAGGTTAGCTCTGGCCTCCCCAGGTACACCGCTGACACTCCCAGGTACACCTCTGACGATCTGGGTACCTCAGACAATCCCAGGTACCTCTGACCTTCCAGGTACACCCTGACACTTCAAGGTACACCTCTGGCTTGCTCCCAGGTACACCAATAAGCACTCCAGGTACACCGCTGACACTGCCAGGTACACCTCAGACACTGCCAGTACACCTCAGACACTCCCAGGTAGCTCAGACACTCCAGTAACACCTCAGACACTCCCAGGTGCACCTGTGAAGCACTTCCAAGTGCACCTCTGACACTCGACACCTCCCCAGCACTCCCAGGTACACCTCCGACCTCCCAGGTACACCTCCTGACCTCCCAGGTACACCTCTCCTTCTCCCAGGTGCACTTCTGACACTTACCAAATACACCTGCTGTTGCTCCAGGTACACCAATGATACTACCAGGTACACCTCTGACACTCCCAGGTACACCTCCGATACTCACAGGTACACCTCCGATACTAGCAGGTACACCTCAGACTCTCCCTGGTTCACCTTTGACACTTCCAGATACACCTCTGACACTCCCAGGTACACCAATGATACTACCAGGTACACCTCTGACGCTCCCAGGTACACCTCCGATACTCCCAGGTACACCTCCGATACTCCCAGGTACACCTCAGACACTCCCTGGTACACCTCTGACACTCCCAGGTACACTTTTTACACTCCCTGGTTCTCCCCTGACACTCCCAGGTACACCTCAGACACTCCCAGGTACACCTCTGACACTCCCAGGTACTACTCTGACACTCCCAGGTACACCTCTGACACTCCCAGGTACACCTCTGACAATCCCAGCTACACCTCCGACACTCCCAGTTACACCCCTGACACTCCCAGGTACACCACTGACACTACCAGGTACACCTCTGACACTCCAAGGTACTCCTTGGACGCTGCCAGGTACTCCTCCGACACTCCCAGGAACACCTCTGACACTCCTAGGTACACCTCTGACACTCCCAGGTACACCGCTGACTCTCCCAGGTACACCTCTGACACTCCCAGGTACACCGCTGACACTCCCAGGAACACCGCTGACACGCCCAGGTACACCGCTGACACTGCCAGGTACACCTCAGACACTGCCAGGTACACTTCAGACACTCCCAGGTACAGCTCAGACACTCCCAGTTACACCTCTATAACTCTCAGGTGCACCTGTGACACTCCCAAGTGCACCTCTGACACTCCCAGGCACACCTCTGACAGTCCCAGGTACACCGCTGACACTCCCAGTTACACCGCTGACACTGCCAGATACACCTATAACACTCCAGGTACACCCCTGACACTCCCAGTTACACCCCTGACATTCCCAGGTACACCCCTGACACTTCCAGGTAGGCCCCTGACACTTCCAGGTACACCTCTGACACTCCCAGGTACACCTCTGACACTCTCAGGAAGACCTCCGACACTCC
>NW_024730260.1:105000-126533 GCF_018991925.1 Homarus americanus | reverse complement strand
GGATGGTGGTTGTGGTGGTTGGGGAGGCAGGGATGGTGGTTGTCGTGATTGGGGGCAGGGATAGTGGTAGTTGTGGTTGAGGCAGGGATGGTGGTAGTGGTGGTTTGAGAAAGGGATGGTGGTAGTGGTGGTTGGGGCCAGGGATGGTGGTTGTGGTGGTTGGGGCAGGGATGGTGGTTGTGGTGGTTGAGGGCAGGGATGGTGGTTGTGGTGGTTTGGGAGGCAGGGATGGTGGTTGTGGTGGTTGAGGCAGGGATGGTGGTTGGTGGGCAGGATGGTGGTAGTTGTGGTTGGAGGCAGGGGTGGTGGTAGTGGTGGTTGAGGGCAGGGATGGTGGTTGTGGTGGTTGAGGCAGGGATGGTGGTAGTGGTGGTTGAGGCAGGGATGGTGGTAGTGGTGGTTGGAGGCAGGGATATGGTGGTAGTGGTGGTTTGAGGCAGGGATGGTGGTAGTGGTGGTTGGAGCGAGGGATGGTGGTAGTGGTGGATGAGGCAGGGGATGGTGGTAGTGGTGGTTGGGGCAGGGATGGTGTGGTTGAGGCAGGGATGGTGGTAGTGGTGGTTGAGGCAGGGATGGTGGTGAGTGGTGTTTGAGGCAGGGATGGGTGGTGGTGGTGGTTAAGGAAGGGATGGTGGTAGTGGTGGTTGAGGAAGGGATGGTGGTGAGTGGTGGTTGAGACAGGGATGGTGGTTGTGGTGGTTGAGGCAGGGATGGTGGGAGTGGTGGTTGAGGCAGGGATGGTGGTGGTGGTGGTTGGGGGCAGGGATGGGTGGTAGTGGTGGGTTGGAGCAGGGATGGTGGTAGTGGTGGTTGAGGCAGGGATGGTGGTAGTGGTGGATGGGGGCAGGGATGGTGGTAGTGGTGGTTGAGGCAGGGATGGTGGTAGTGGTGGTTGGGGCAGGGATGGTGGTAGTGGTGGTTGAGGCAGGATGGTGGTGGTGGTGGTTAGGGATGGTGGGCGTGGTGGTTAGAGGGATGTGGTGGTAGTGGTGGTTGAGGCGGGATGGTGGTTGTGGTGGTTGGGGGCAGGGATGGTGGTAGTGGTGGTTGAGGCAGGGATGGTGGTAGTGGTGGTTGAGGCAGGGATGGTGGTTGTGGTGGTTGAGGCAGGGATGGTGGTTGTGGTGGTTGAGGCAGGGGATGGTGGTTGTGGTGGTTTGAGGCAGGGATGGTGGTTGTGGTGGTTGAGGCAGGGATGGTGGTTGGTGGTGGTTGAGGCAGGGATGGTGGTTGTGGTGGTGGGGCGGGATGGTGGTTGTGGTGGTTGAGGCAGGGATGGTGGTTGTGGTGGTTGGGCAGGATGTGGTGGTTGGGGCAGGGATGGTGGTTGTGGTGGTTGGGGCAGGGATGGTGGTTGTGGGTGGTTGGGGCAGGGATAGTGGTAGTGGTGGTTGGGAGCAGGGATGGTGGTTGTGGTGGTGAGGCAGGGATGGTGGTAGTGGTGGTTGGGGCAGGGATGGTGGTGGTGGTTGAGGCAGGGATGGTGGTTGGTGGTTGGGGCAGGGATGGTGGATTGTGGTGGTTGGGGCAGGGATGGGTGGTTGTGGTGGTTGAGACAGGATGGTGGTTGAGGAGGCAGGGATGGTGGTTGTGGTGGTTGAGGCAGGGATGGTGGTTGTGGTGGTTGAGGCAGGGATGGTGGTAGTGGTGGTTGAGGCAGGGATGGTGGTTGTGGTGGTTGGAGACAGGGATGGTGGTAGTGGTGGTTGGGGCAGGGATGGTGGTGGTGGTGGAGGGAGGCAGGGATGGTGGTTGGTGGTGGTTGAGACAGGGATGGTGGTTGTGGTGGTTGAGGCAGGGATGGTGGTTGTGGTGGTTGAGACAAGGATGGTGGTTGAGGCAGGGGATGGTGGTTGTGGTGGTTGGGGCAGGGATGGTGGTTGTGGTGGTTGAGGCAGGGATGGTGGTAGTGGTGGTTGAGGGCAGGGGATGGTGGTTGTGGTGGTTGAGACAGGGATGGTGGTAGTGGTGGTTGAGGCAGGGATGGTGGTTGTGGTGGTTGGGAGCAGGGATGGTGGTTGTGGTGGTTGGGACAGGGATGGTGGTGAGGTGGTGAATGAAAGGAAAGAAAGAAGAGAATTAAGGAGATATATAACCACCATAATCCTTCTATTTCTCTCTCTCATATCCTACATCTCATCTTCCTCATAACAAATCACACTCCTATTAACCCTTTATCTCCATTCTTACACCCTATATGTCTCTCCTCACATCTACACATCCTCCCTCTATTCATATCATATTTTTTCGTTCATCTCTTTCTCTCTCTCTCTCTCTATTCCCCATCATCAAAATAATTCACTTCATTACTTACCTCATTATTCCCTATACGTCTCCTATTCATAACCCTCCAATATTCCTCTATTTTGGTTAATTTCTCGCCTCTTTCTCTCTTCATCAGCTTCCTCTCTTTAGTTATCTCTCTCTCTCTCATACTGACACTCAAAATGTATTAAACACACACACACACACACACACACACACACACACACACACACACACACACACACACACACACACACACACACACACACACACACCTGGGTTAACAAGTGAGCAACACACTCCCCAACTTAGCCTCTCAACAACAGGTGAGTCGATCGTACCTGAATGTAGTGTCGTAGTCCCTAGAGCTGTTAAAACATTCACTTACCTGGAAAAAAATTAAGATTACCTGACGTCCATTTCACTTACTGACATAACATTCATTTGAAACTTTTACAAGAAACAATATAAGTTGGTACAATTTACTGTATATGTTAATTAATTTATGTATATACCATTCTTTACTTTCACCATACTTACTATCACTCTAACTACCTTACATCTTACATAACAACCTACGTATATAAAACCCACATTTACAACCACTAATTAAATCCCAAAACCACCTAACCATTAATAAATTACCAACACAGAGTAAAACTACCTCCTCTCCGTAACCATAACAACCAGTACCATCCCAGGCTAGACTTAAACCTCTAGCGCCTTCCTCCTCCTCCCTTCTCTCTCTCCCACAACGGCCTCAAGATTCATTTAGATCCGTAATCTCTTGTCGTCAGTAGCTTTGTTGAGGGAAAGTCGTGGTATTCTTCCTCCAAACTGCTCAAACTTTTCACATTTCAACGCCCCATTTCTCTAATTGTTTAATAATGTCTTGAACCATTTGAATATCGGGGAAATGCTCACGTTGGCGGGGTATTGAGAACTTTAATTTAGAAGACGTTCGTGGAGGTGTTTGAAGCCGGTGTCTCCTGATATCTTCGTTCTATACTTATATGTTCGTTTTAATGTGTTTAATATTAGTCTAGAATAACATAAAATACAGGACATTAAAATAAAAACGTGTTTAAGCTTGAGAAATTAATGTTAGAATACCTATTCGATATAATGAGCTATTGTTTACATTCATGTAAGAGACTACGAGATTAAATAATTTATAACAGGTGGCGTAAACCAACACTGCCTAATTAAATTTACCCAATGTAACTTATAATGCTTAGATTATGTGTTATTTAGTTTAGGTTGGTTAGGTTAGGTTATTCATATTTGTGGTTATAAATTATTAGTGGTCACCACTTCAAAAAGCTGGTTTTCCGGCATTTTCGTGGTATAGATTAAAATATATATTTTTTATCTTTTATTTTAAATTCTGTTTACTCTTATTTCCCCCCCGTTACTAGAAGTAACAATATATTAGACCTAGTATTAACAAATAAAGAAAATATTACCAGAGATATCACAGTGGGAAGAACTAGGAACAGTGATTACAGAGAAATCAGGTTCACCTAAATTGGGAAACGAAAAACAATGACAATATGGTCAGAGTCCCAGACTTTCGGTTGGCGGATTATCAGGGGTTAAGAAGGTACCTAGGTGAGATCAGTTCCCAGTAGGAACGGGTGAGGTCATAGTTGACAACAATTGATCATGACTATAATATATCCACTCGTATATATAAGTAAAGCACATGACATAGGAATAAAGAAAGGAATAAAGGAGGAGCAGCTCAGAAATAGGTATAATGAACTATCTAAGAATGTTAAGAAAAATGTAAGGAAGGCAAAGAGGGACTATGAAATCAGGATAGCAAGAGAACACAAGGCAAATCCCAAGGGATTTTCCTAGGTATATAGGACAAAGGTCAAGGACAAAGTTGGGCTTTTAAAGTCAGGGGAGGATCGATGATAGTGAGGAAATAAGCAAAGCATTGAACAGCTACTTATCAGTTTTCACAGAAGAAATTCACAAGGAAATTCCAGAGGTGGAACTGATATTTTAGGGGAAATGAAGAAGAGAAATTAAAGAATATCACTATCAGAAAAGAGGATGTTCTTAAGAAGTTAAATAAATTAAAGATAAAATCCCCAGGGCCGGATGAAATTTTCCCTCGAGTTTCGAAAGTGTAAGGAACAGATTAGCGGACCCCTCGTAAATTTATTTACAAAATCATTAGACACAGGAGTTGTGCCAGACTTGTGGAAACAGGCAAATGTAATACCCATATTCAAAAAGGGAGACAGAGCATCAGCGTCAAATTACCGGCCGATTAGTTTGATGTCAGGAGTGGGGAAATTTCTTGAATCAATTATAGCAAATAGAATCCGATAGCATTTAGAGAAAAGCAAATTAATCTACGACTCTAAACATGGGTTTACAAAGGGAAAATTTTGTCTAACAAATCAGCTGACGTTTTTTAGGAAAGTCTTCGAGGTAGTAGATAATGACGAGAATTACGATGTTATTCACTTAGACTTTAGCAAAGCGGTTGACAGAGTACCACATCAGAGGCTTCTGAGAAAAGTTAAGGCTCATGGTATCGAGGGGAAAGTTTAAATTGGATAAAATCATGGCTCACCGATAGAACACAGAGAGTCAGCGTAGATGGTGTTAAATCTGAGTGGGGCTGTGTAACCAGTGGGGTACTGGGCCCACTCTTGTTCAGAATCTAGATAAACGATCTAGATACTGGGATCAGCAGTGACATAAGCAAGTATGCGGATGACACCAAAATAGGGCGGCAGATTAATTCAGGACAGGATGCAAATGCATTACAGGAGGATCTAAATAAACTGCAGGGGTGGTCTGAAAAATGGCAAATGAAATTCAACACCAGCAAGTGCAGCATATTTAATATTGGAAGAACAAATACTGTCAATGTATACAGCCTGAACAACATCAACCTTGTGAGAGATTTAGGAGTACTTGTAAGCCCGGACCTACGGCCTAGAAAACAGTGCGTTAATGTTCGAAATAAGGCAAACAGAGTATTAGGTTTTATATCTAGAAGTGTAAGTAATAAGAGTGCAGAGGTCTTATTGCAACTATATCTTGCGTTAGTCAGGCCGCACCTCGATTATGCGGTTCAGTTCTGGTGCCCTTATTATAGAATGGATATAAATTCACTAGAGTCGGTGCAGCGAAGAATGACGAAAATGATTCCGGGACTTAGAAACCTTCCATATCAGGATAAGTTAAAGAAACTAAACTTGCATTCCCTAGAAAGACGAAGAGTGCGGGGAGATATGATAGAAGTATTTAAGTGGGTGAAAGGAATCAATAAAGGGGATATAGATAAAGTTCTTATAATATCCGAGCAGGATAGGACTCGGAGCAACGGATTTAAGTTGGATAAGTTTAGGTTTAGGAGGAAGATAGGAAGGAACTGGTTCACAAATAGGGTGGCGGACGAGTGGAACAAGCTTAGCAACTTTGTTGTAAGTGCTGGAATGCTGGAAAGTTTTAAAAGGAGGCTAAATAGATTCATGGATGATAGAGAGTGGTAGTAACTCTTAACAGGAGCTGCCATGCACAGGCCAACCGGCCTATTGCAGACTCCTTATTTTCTTATGTTTTTGGTCGATGACTTGTGTCCCGGTGGGCTATTCCCCCTATAAAAAAAACATGTCCCGCCTTAAATATGAACATAAGAATGGAGGAAACTGCAGCGGGCCCATTGGCCCATACTGGGCAGTCCCATTTACACCCAACCCCTATTGCTCATATATCCATCCAACCTATGTTTGAAGCTATCCATCGTATTCGAGTTAATGATGATATTTGGTAACTTGTTCCATTCATCCACTACTCTATTTCCAAACCAGTGTTTACCTATTTCGCGCCTAAATCTAAATTTGTCTAATTTAAAACCATTGTTACGAGTTCGCTCCTGGTTGGATAGTTTGAGTACCTTTGTAATGTCCCCTATGTAGTGGATGAATGGAACAAGTTACCAAATATCATCATTAACTCGAATACGCTGAATTGCTTCAAACATAGGTTGGATGCTCATATGAGCAATAGGGGTTGGGTGTAAACGGGACTGCCCAGTATGGGCCAATAGGCCCGCTGCAGTTTCCTCCATTCTTATGTTCAGCCCTGACTTCCATTTATACACCTCTATCATATCGCCCCTCGCTCTACGTCTCTCGAGGGAGTGCAAATTAAGATGCTTTAACCTGTCTTTGTACTCAAGGTTCCTAATGCCCGGGATTAGCCTTGTCATTCTCCTCTGAATTCTTTCCAAGGATTCTATATCCATTCTGTAATAGTGACCAGAATTGAACTGCGTAATCCAAGTGAGGTCTCACAAGCGCAAGATATAGTTTTAGGTGGACCTCGCTAGTCTTGAAACTAACACTCCTTTGTATGAAACCAAGTACGTTGTTAGTTTTGTTTCGAGCAAATACACATTGCTTACTTGGCTTAAGATTCCTACTTATCATTACTCCTAAATCTTTTTCACAGTCGGATTTCTCAATAACATGGTTGTTCACCTGGCATCTGGCTTCCCTGTTTACATCTCCTATACTGAGTACAACCAACCAACACTCACCTTCTCTTTCCTCGGTCCACATGGCGACGATAATAACACTTAACTACACACTGGGGTCTCTATGCCACACTTGTTGACGCGATAACAACGGCAGTAACAGTGATCATCCCCTGGGAGTCACTTGTTCCGTATACGAGTCAAAGGAGAGGAGGGAGTTCTCGACGTTCACGCAACGTAACTAACTTAAAAGCGTTGTCCGATTACCATCAAGTGACTTCGATTTAGATTTTTTTTCCTTGTACAGAAAGTGTTTTGTTTTTTAGATCCTACATACAAGTTTTTAAGCATATTTGAAAAAATAATATACTGTATTATACAAGTAAATACTCTTAATCTTTTAATTAAAGTATATAACAGAGCCTATTTCAACTGAATTAGTCTAATGTATCGAACATGTCATTTCAACTCCAATGACGTCACCGGTGTCTACGAATACTGACAAATAGTGAAAAAATATCGAGAATACTTTTTATCTTTAATAACTGTAGTCACCAATGAAAAAAATAATATAGGGGCATCAAAGGCAACGATATTGAAATGTTCCGATAATCACCAAATAACGATATATATTTTTACATATCGCATGGCAGGGCTACCAACAGTGATCACAACCACAACAACAGTGCCAATCAAGCTTGTTATATGCCTATATCACATGTCCGTACATATTACACTGAGGTTTAATATATCATACAAACTATAGATAGACAGAAATATAGACTATCAATTCAACGTATTTCAGGTTGAGTTACAGAATACTTATGTCTCCTATACCAGTGTTACCAACCTTTCTCATCTACAGTAGACGTCTCCTATACGAGTGTTACCAACCTTTCTCATCTACAGTAGACGTCTCCTATACCAGTGTTACCAACCTTTCTCATCTACAGTAGACGTTTCCTATACCAGTGTTACCAACCTTTCTCATCTACAGTAGACGTCTCCTATACCAGTGTTACCAACCTTTCTCATCTACAGTAGACGTCTCCTATACCAGTGTTACCAACCTTTCTCATCTACAGTAGACGTCTCCTATACCAGTGTTACCAACTTTTCTCATCTACAATAGACGTCTCCTATACCAGTGTTACCAACCTTTCTCATCTACAGTAGACGTCTCCTATACCAGTGTTACCAACCTTTCTCTCACCACCATCTTTGTATTTTATTTTTTATTTACCTTTTCGTTTACCCTTTAACAGGTAGACACACAGTCATTGGTATAAGCATAATGGTAATTACCGGCCTTAAACGATCGTTCCAGCGGCGTCCTTTGAGGGTCGTTCATTCGTGGGTAATCCAGGTTTATACACGACTGGTTTAGTTCACGTATTAAACTTGTTTGATGTTGAGGGAAGCACGAGTGATGCCTGTGCACTGTTTCTGTCTGTCTGTCTGTGTATTTTTTAAACTTTTTTTACTTTGTCTGTTCTCTCTCTCTCTTGTTGTCGTTCTCTTTCTATCTCTGCCTTTGTGTTTCTCGTTTCACATCTTTCTCAATGAATTCTCTCTTTAATGGATGTCTGTCTCTTTGTCGGTTTAAGTGTGTGTGTGTGTGTGTGTGTGTGTGTGTGTGTGTGTGTGTGTGTGTGGATTACCTGAATTTAGACACCAAGGTTTATTTCACGTGAAGATTAACCACCCTAACGTTAACCTAATCTACCCTAATCTAACCTAACCCAACCCAACCTACCCTAACCTACCCAACCCCAACCTTAACCTAACCTAACCCTCCACAGGTAACGTTAGGTAGTTTAATCATCAGGTGAAATAAGCTATTGTCTCTAATCTTCAAATAACACCCTATATTTTTTTCCTATTTCCCCATTTCAATATTGTCGTGAGATGCCAATTTCGAGAGAGAGAGAGAGAGAGAGAGAGAGAGAGAGAGAGAGATATATATATATCCTTTGATTTGTGAAGAGGAAGACAATATCCCTCCTTCTACTGACAAAGAATATAACCCTCATTTTCTTCTATCGTTCTGCTTGGTTGGGTAAGATTGAGTTACCCCTTTAAAAATAAAACGTTTGATCTTACTGATTTGACTGGTGGATGTTGTTTCTTTATCTTTTTTTTTTTTTTTTTTGGTACGTGAGGGATTTTGTTTTTGTATGTTTGTATTTTATTTGTCTTTTTGTAATTTGTTGTTATATTGTTTTTGTTTGATTTAATTTCTAACGAGGGTTTTCTTGTTCATTCTTTCTTTGTTTGTATCTCTATCTCTTTATCTATTCCTGTCTCTCTCTCTCTCTCTCTCTCTCTCTCTCTCTCTCTCTCTCACATTCCCATCACCACCTCAGGTACCCTTCACACCTCCCGCTCTCCACAATCACTTTCTTCTTGTCTTCCACCGCAAATACTATCGTGAACCTCTACTCTTCCCTCTTCCTCCTCCTTTTCTTCTTTTTTCTTCTTTCTCCTCTTATTTTCTTCTTCATATTCCCCTTTCTCTCCTTCTTTTCCTCTTTTACTTCTTCCTCCACTATTCCCTCCTTCTTTTTCTTCTCCTTCCCTTCACCAATCTATCGTGTCTCTCTTCTTCACCCTCCTCCCTCTCCTTCTCTTCTTCACCCTCCTTCACCATTCTCTCTTCACCCTCTCCTCGTTCTCTCCCCATCCTCCTTCTCCTTCTTTCCACAGACATTATCAGCAAGACAGAAAATAGTTTCCACGCAGGTATGAGAGTCAGTGATGTGGGCAGGTGTTGACGGGGCAGTTGAGGGGGTAGGAGTTGATGTGTGTGTGTGTGTGTGTGCCCCTCCGCTCATCCGACGGTAACTCCATAATTAATCCGACGGTAACTCCATAATTAAAGACGAGGAAGTCCTCCTTCAGCGCTGGAAAAAGCACTACCATTCACTACTCAACTGAAATACTGATGTAGATGTCCTGACTACCCATCAGGTCCTTCAGCATCCAGAGCTGACCCACCTCAGCTATCCTTTATCCGTGGATGAGGTAGCTACTGCTATCAAGCAGATGAAAAATAACAAGCCTCAAGGCCTGATGGAATCCCAGCCGAGGTGTATAAAGCAGGAGGACCTCTGCTTACCAGCCGTCTCCACTCTCTCCTGGAGAATATATGGGAAAAGAAGGAAATTCCCCAAGCTTTTAAAGACGCCACCATCGTCAATATTTATAAGAATAAGGAAGACCGGTCAGACTGTGGCAACTATCGCGGGATCTTGTTGCTGTCCGTAGCTGGCAAGATTATCGCCCGAGTCCTCCGAAACAAGACTTCTTCCTGAGGCGGAAAACTTCCTCCCAGAATCTCAATGTGGTTTTAGACCATCACGTGGCCCCACTGACATGATCTTTGCTGCCTGCCAGATACAGGAAAAGTGCAGAGAACAACGTCGTGACCTGTACATGGCTTTCATCCACCTAACCAAGGCCTTCGACTCAGTCAACAGGGAAGCCCTCTGTTGGAGCCTCAGACGTTTTGGCTGCCCCAAAAAATTCATGGCCATTGTGAGGCAACTCCACGATGGCATGAACGAGAGTGTCCTGCACAATGGCACCCAGTTTGAGTTCTTCCCCATCCAAACGGGGGTTAAACAAGGGTGTGTACTGGCACCAACTCTCTTTTACATTTTCTTCAGTGCCTTCCTTACTCATGCCAGTGCCAATTTAGCCGGCGGGGTGGACATCCGGTACCGGATGAAGGTCTTTTCAACATAAGACGACTCCAGGCAAAAGCAAAGGTGTCGGCAGCTTCTATTACTGAACTTCAGTATGCAGACGACCTCATCCTTGTCGCTTACACTGAACGCGGCCTACAGAAGATCCTGAACACCTACGCGGATGAGTATGCACACTTCGGCCTTGAGGTGAATGTACGTAAGACTCAGATTCTCTTTCAGCCTACCTCTGGTTCAGGCACACCTCCACCATCTATCCAGCTTAACGGTACTACCCTCACTAATGTTACCCACTTTCGGTATCTTGGCTCCCACCTGTCCACTATTTTGGACATCGATGAAGAGATTCAGCATTGGATCAGATGTGCATCTCCAGCATTTGGCAGACTCCGAAACCGTGTCTTCAGCTGTAGGGAGCTGAAATTATCTACAAAGTTACATGTATATCGAGCAGTGGTCCTCCCCACCCTGCAATATGGCAGCGAAACATGGTTCATATACAGGAGGCACCTGAAGGCACTTGAAAACTTTCACCAACGTAGTCTACGTTCCATCCTCCGAGTTCGCTGGGAAGACAAGAGAACAAATGCCAGTATTCTTGCTGACACCAACTGTAGAAGCATCAAGGCTACCATTATCCACGAACAACTACCCTGGACTGCCCATGTTACTTGCATGGACGACAGTAGAATTCCAAAGCAGCTACTTTACAATCACCTAACTAGAATAGTAAACGTAATGCTGGCGGGCAACTGAAGAGGTACAAGGATACTCTTATGACAAACCTGAAAAGTACCAAATAGACCCCCTCATATGGGAGATGATTACTCCACACCGTAACGCTTGGAGGAGCACCACACGAGAAGGTGTCAATACTTTCGAGTTAGCCCGACTGCATAACGAGGCAGACAAGCGCCAACACCAGAAAGACGCTGCCGCCGCTCCTTCCACACAAGACGTAGCCCCCCACATATGCAACTTCTGTGATCGACCCTGCCGGTCCCCTATCAGCCTCTTTAGACACCTCACAACTCATCAACCTAGGTGACACACTTAATAACTCACATCATTGTATCATAGCTGGATGATCGTCATACTCGATTCCGAGTGACAGCCCAGTCGTAAATACTGTAGTAGTGTGTATCTTGTCTCAGTGTGAGTGAATTTATGTATGTATGTATGTATGTATGTATGTATGTATGTATGTATGTATGTATGTATATATGTATGTATGTATGTATATATTTATGTATGTATGTATAGGTATACTAGCGTCTGCTTTTCTATAACACAAGTGTATATACTTATTCGTGCAATTTCTTCTGTAACTTCCTCCTCCTCCTCCTAACGTCCAAGAAAGTCTCTCTATTCTTCCTCCTCCTCGCCATTATCTATTACCCTCCTCTCTCTCTCTCTCTCTCTTTCTCTCTCTCTCAATTCTCCGAACTTTTCTCATTTGCAATTTTGAAAACTTTTGTTCATTATCGAAGAGTCGTTCAGGTGAAGAAGTCATAGTCTGTACAAAACTTTCTCTTCCTTCACCAGGCACAAAACTCTTTAAGTGGCAGGTATATTCTGTACTGTGGGCCAAAGGTATACTGTAGGTACCAGGTATACTCAGTGCTAGGTATACTGTATACTGCAGCTGGTACACCCCGATACATCCACATATAAGCAGTAGTAATATCGACCCCTTCTCTTGTCTGTTGTCGGCTCGAGTGGAGAGAGAGAGAGAGAGAGAGAAAGAGAGAGAGAGAGAGACTTGTTCTTCCCCTACGAACAATCTCTATTTTGATTGGTCCTGGCCTTGGGTACGGTGAGGGTCTTGTGTGGGCCAATAGGAAAGACAGTTCGAGATAGCTGTGAGGGGGTAGAAGTTTGAGCCAATAAGAACGCCAGATTGAGATAGTCAGGTGTGAGGGTCTGGTGATTTAAGCCAATAAGAACGCCGCATTCAGACAGTCAGGTGTGAAAGTCTGGTGATTTCAGCCAATAGGAGGAACGCCAGATTTAGAGTCAGGTGTGAAAATCTGGTGATTTCAGCCAATAAGAACGCCGCTTTCAGACAGTCAGGTGTGAAAGTCTGGTGAGTTCAGCCAATAGAAACGCCAGATTGAGAGAGTCAGATATGCGGATCCGAGAGTTTAAGCCAATAGGAAATAATCAGGTTTGAAAATTACAGGAATGCAAATTAGCTTAGAGAAGTTACAAAAATTGCCAACAGGTTAAGATGAGAAACTAGTAGAATAAAACAAACAAATAAACAAACAAGACACAAACAATAAACAAACAAGACACAAACAAATAAAAAGAGAACCAAAAAAAAAACCAATAAACAAAATATACCAATAAATCAGAAAACAAACACACACAAACACACACAAACAAATTACAAACAAAATATAAACAACCCCCCTAAAAAAATAAACAAGACCTACAAATACCAGAACCATATTGATGTTTTTATGTCAGGGCGGCCATGACATTATCAGTCTCCACCTCACAACGGAAGCGTGATAAAGGTCATTGATCGCCCGGGTGTCAGTCATTAAAGTTTCATGTACTACACTGGTTCTCCCCGGTGTGTATGGCAGGTGTATTCTGGTGTAATTTAGCCGATAATACAACTTTAGTGGGATATATATATATAGATTTTTGGGGTTAAATTTGGGGAAAATGTAACGTATGTGGGATTTATACAGATTTTGAGGGTTAAATCTGGGGAAAATGTAACGTATGTGGGATTTATACAGATTTTGAGGGGTTAAATCGGGAAATATACAAGTTGGGTGGGCTATACACAGATTTTGGGGGGATATTTAATATATACTCACAAAAATTATAAGTTGGAAATCTGGAAATCATTTACTTGAGGAGCTTATTCTGTGTGTGTGTGTGTGTGTGTGTGTGTGTGTGTGTGTGTGTGTGTGTGTGTGTGTGTGTGTGTGTGAATTCGGTATCAGCTGTAATTTCCGATTTATATGCAAAACCTTGAAAACTTTTGCCAAGGTACCGCTTCCTATGTCCAAGTCGTCCTTCAAGTCGTACCGTCCTCCAGGTCAGTACCGTCCTTCAAGTCGTACCGTTCTCCAAGTCGTATCGTTCTCCTAGTCGTACCGTCCTCCATGTCAGTACCGTCCTCCAAGTCGTATCACGTTCTCCATGTATAATATAGATACGGTACTTACCTATACTTATACTGTCGCCTGATACCTAACCTACCTACCTATCATTCTCGCTCACTCATTCACTCACTTACTAACTCTCTCAATCACTCTCACTCAACATTACTCTTTAATCAGTCACACACACTCTCTCCCTTCACACTCGCACCTCCCACACCCCCCCCCCACACCTCCACACCCCCACCCTCCACCCTCTCACACCCTCAGGAGCACCGTGGCATCATCTCAACACCATCACGCGAGAAAACTGTTACCAGGTGACAATGAACCACACTTCATCTCTCTGTTCCTCCGACGATTGTTGCTCCCTGAGGTAACTTACTGAGAGAGATGGATAGAGAAGAGATAGATAGATAGATAGAAGATAAGATTCAATGGAGGTATTCGGGAGTATGGAAATTCCTTGTGGTAGAGCCTAAGAAAAGGATCGGAACCTCCCCTTTATCCCTGAGAGAAGGATCGGAACCTCCCCTTTATCCCTGAGAAAAGGATCGGAACCTCCCCTTTATCCCTGAGAGAAGGGTCGGAATCTCCCCCTTATCCCTGAGAGAAGGATCAGAACCTCCCCTTATCCCTGAGAGAAGGATCAGAACCTCCCCTTTATCCCTGAGAGAAGGATCGGAACCTCCCCTTTATCCCTGAGAGAAGGATCGGAACCTCCCCTTTATCCCTGAGAGAAGGATCGGAACCCCTCTCGTCCTTGGAAAGAGGATCGGATCCCCCTTAATGGACTACTGAGGGCCATCAATCACCCAAGGGATTTCCGTAAAAGAGACTTCACGTCGGAAAATACTTGAGTGTGAATGTGGACGGGAGGTGTGTGTGTGTGTGTGTGTGTGTGTGTGTGTGTGTGTGTGTGTGTGTGTGTGTGTGTGTGTGCGACGTAAATAGGACCCTCTCTAATCACCTTTATCCTAACAACCCCCCCCTCCTCCTTCCAATCCCAAGGGGTAGGGGGGGGTGGGAAGGATGGAGAGGGAGGTGGAGAAGGTGGAGGGTGGGGGGATTAGGATTGCCACCCAATTGACCCAATAATCTTCCCTCAATCGCCTTTAATGATTCGTATCTAATCACCTTCCTACTGCTACGTTAAAACGATCACTCCTCCTCTTCCCTCTCTTCCCTCTCTTACACCTCCATTCATCATCTGTCTGTCTGTCTGTCTGTCTGTCTGTCTGTCTGTCTGTCCGTCTATCTGTCTGTCCGTCTCTCTCTCTCTGTCTGTCCGTCTCTCTCTCTCTCTCTCTCTCTCAATTCAGTCAGTATAGGAAAGAGAGAGAATGAGAGATACAGAGAGAGAGAGAGAGAGAGAGAGAGAGAGAGAGAGAGAGAGAGAGAGAGAGAGAGAGAGAGAGAGAGAGAGAGAGAGAGAGAGAGAGAGAGAGAGAATAAATGAAAAAAACCTACACAAATTAAAACAATAAACAGAGAGAATACACCCAATAAAACACTCTACAAAACACACTACGGGCCTTTAATACACATAATCACTTGCCTCGCTACACCTTCTATTAAAACATAACCCAGTTTATTTACCTATACCACTAGAGCAGAAAATAACGCTATTCCCTGTTATTTCTCCATCTGTTTCCCCTCAAAAGGAAAACACAAAAATATTTCCTTACTCTAAACACGGTTGATTGAGGTCACCCCACTTACAGCTAACTAAACTGGGAATACTTTGGATGCGAACCACTGACGATTTAGAGCATAATGGTGAGCTGTATATCCACTCAGCCACCGCATCCTCCACGAATAGCCGAATAAAAGTAGGGAAAAAAATGGAAAAGAACAGGGAAATATGGGAAAAAAATAGGGGGCGAGAGGAGGGGGGAAATACATATATAACGGCGTCTGGTGAAGAAAATACAGGTGTGTTGTAAATACAGGTGTGTTGTAAATACAGGTGTGTTGTATTGATGGTCACTTAAAGGGTGTATAGATGCAAATATGTAGGTGGGAAGGGGTGGAGGGGTTGATGGGGAAAGGGGGGTGGTGGGGAAGGTTGAGGGATGGGGTGGTGGGAGGACTGGGGAATGGGGAAGGTGGGTGAGAGAATTTGGGGTGGGGGAATGGGAGGGTGAGGAAGGGTATTAATAATAAATAAAAAGGTAGGAAGAATTGGTTGGGGAGGGTAGGTGGGAGGACGGTGGGGAGAGGAAGGTGGGGGAGATTAGGTGGGGAGGATATATGAGGGAGAGGGGTAAGGGTAAATAGAAAGAAGAGATGGAGAGGGGAGATAGGAAGAGGGGTTGGATGTGGGGAAGGTGGGAAAGGAGGGAGGAGAGACGGATAAGGAAGGTGCGGAAAGGACTGAGGAAAGGGAGGGAGGATGGCAAGAGGAGATGGGGAGGGGAGATGCAGAGGGAAGAGGTGGTGGGGGGAGGAGGGAAGGAGAAGGGAGACCAGCAGTCCACAAAACAAAACCCAACCTGGAAACACAACACAGGTGTGTGTGTGTGTGTGTGTGTGTGTGTGTGTGTGTGTGTGTGTGTGTGTGTGTGTGTGTGTGTGTGTGTGTGTGTGTGTGTGTGTGCGGGACCTGCAGTTGACGATAAGAGGATCACCCAGCGGCAGTTCCCAGGGTTTTTGGTGGTGTGGTAGAGGTTTCCAGGTGGTGTGGTAGAGGTTTCAGGTGGTGTGGTAGAGGTTTCCAGGTGGTGTGGGTAGAGGAGGCTTCCAGGTGGTGTGGTAGAGAGGTTTCAGGTGGTGTGGTAGAGAGGATGTTTCAAGGTGGTGTGGTAGAGGTTTCCAGGTGATGTGGTAGAGGTTTCCAGGTGGTGTGGTAGAGAGGATGTTTCCAAGTGGTGTGGTAGAGGTTTCAGGTGATGTGGTAGAGAGGATGTTTCCAGGTAGTGTGGTAGAGGAGGTTTCCAGGTGGTGTGGTAGAGGATGTTTCAGGTGGTGTGGTGAGGATGTTTCAGGTGGTGTGGGTGAGGATGTTTCCAGGTGGTGTGGTGAGAGGATGTTTCCAGGTGGTGTGGTAGAGAGGATGTTTCAGGTTGTGTGGTAGAGAGGATGTTTCCAGGTGGTGTGGTGGTAGAGGGATGTTTCCAGGTGGTGTGGTAGAGAGGATGTTTCCAGGTGGTGTGTGTAGAGGTTTTCCAGGTGGTGTGTGGTTGAGAGGATGTTTCCAGGTGGTGTGGTAGAGGTTTCCAGAATGTGCAGAATGGGTGACATAACACACACACACACACACACACACACACACACACACACACACACACACACACACACACACACACAATGTGTATTAACCATTAACACAGGTGGTATACAGTATCACCTGTACTAATTGGCTGTCGTATTTTAATGAGCTTGTTATGTGAATGTATGTATGTATGTATGTATGTATGTCTGTATGTATGTATGTATTTATGTACTTTTTGGTAAGTTTGTGTGTCTATGTGTGTTTGTTTGGGGTGCTTTAACTGCCAGGGTTTAATAAACACCATTCATTAGGTTTTAGTTTTAGGTAATTAAATTAGTATGATCTTTAAGCATCATTCACCTGGTACAATAGTGGTTTAACTTCCAGAAATTCAATATAAACCAATCAATCTGTTACCTGTTGTTAGTTGTGTCTCGTGTGTGTGTGTGTGTGTGTGTGTGTGTGTGTGTGTGTGTGTGTGTGTGTGTGTGTTTGTGTGTGTGTGTTGTGTTGTGTGTGTGTGTGTGTTGTTATGTAGTTAAGACGAAGTATATTAAAACTACTAACAGCTGACGCTCTATACACATCTCACCACTACCTAATTAAAAGTTTCCCCAGACTGGAAGGGGGGGAGGGTAAAGGAGGGAAAAAGGGGTAAGGAGGGAAAAAGGGGGAAGGAGGAAAAGGGGAAAAGAGGGAAAAACAGGAGGGAAAAAGGGGAAAGGAAAAAGTTCAACGGAGGAAAACAAAGACCTGGTTGTCGGTAGATGGAAAAACAAAGAGATTGGAGCTGTGTGTGTGTGTGTGTGTGTGTGTGTGTGAGTGTGTTTAGAGATGAGTTCTGACTAGTGAAGGAATGTGATAGTCAGGAAGTGGTGTTGGATTCCTCATGTTGTGGTGTTGGATTCGCTTGTTTTAAACCCTTACTGATCTTCACCTATTTTTGTTTTCATTCCTAATCCTTTGTGTCTCATTTCTGTTTCCAATCCTCCACCCTCACCCCCCCCCCCCTCCACATCCCTAATTATTTTGTTTTCTATTCCCTTTTTATCTCATTTTCTTCACTTTATGTCATTCGTTAGTTTCTTTATTTAATTGCTCTTCTTTCACGCCCCTTCCTTCGCCAATCATCCCCCCCCATTTACTTTTGTAATTTTTTTCAATCCACCTTCCCCAATCTTCAGGTCCTCAGGTGTTCAGGTTTTCAGGTGTTCAGGTCTTCAGGTTCTCAGGTCTTCCGGTCTTCAGGTCTTCAGGTTCTCAGGTCTTCAGGTTCTCAGGTCTTCAGGTTCTCAGGTCTTCAAGTCTTTGGATTCTCAGGTCTTCAGGTCCTCAGGTTTTCAAGTATTCAGGTCTTTAGGTCTTCAGGTCTTCAGGTTTATAACTTTCAGGTCTTCAGGTTTTCAAGTTCTTCAGGTCTTCAGGTACTCAGGTTTCCAGGTCTTGCTCGCCGTCGCCTGCCCAACCAGGTCGTCCTCCTTAACATGTAATCCTTAAGCTGAGGCCTTAAGCTGTCACCCTCCTAGCAGGTCACGTGTGTCTCCTCCCCCCTCCTTCTCCTTCCTCTCTCCTAGCTACTCTCACCCTACTTTATCTCCTCTCTCTCTTCCTTCCTCTTTCCCTACTTTCTCCTTTCCCTTCCCTTATAGCTCTCCTCTTTCCTTACACCACCCTTCCTCTTTCCTTACTCTCCTTCTCCTTCACCTCTTCCTTCCCTTATCCTAGTGGTCATCAGTATTGGTGGGCGGGGTTCTAAGACTCGCATCAATCAACACTGAGCAACGGCAAGAGGGTGACAAGTTGAGGGAAACCAGGACTTGAGGACCACTCCATCAACACCGTCAGAGAGAGAGAGAGAGAGAGAACCAATCTATTAAAGCCGTCTGAACCTGAGAGAAAGAAAGACAGAAAGACAGAAAGAAAGGAAGGAAGGAAGGAAGGAAGGAAGTAAGGAAGGACTTCATCTGTCTTTACTTTCTCACACACAACAACAAGACGTACAAATGTGTTACTACAGCTTCTTCTCACCAACCAGGTAAACACTCCACACCTGTCCGCCTCCAGACCTTACCTGTCCACCTCCACACTCTCCACCTGTCACCTCCCTACACATATCCATCTTCCTGCTCCACCACCTACTCTCATCATTGGTCTATATTATCTCCTATTAGGGGTCATACAAAGGTCCATTACACAAATTACCTCTCTCTCTCTCTCTCTCTCTCTCTCTCTCTCTACTGTGTCTATTGACCTATCGTATCTGTAAATAGGTAAATAGTAATAGAATATCCCTGGCACTATTAGGACCAGATCTACCCCATCGTCCCCATTTCTCCTCGTGGCTGTGAGATAATCGGATTCGTCGTTCTACATCGTCCCCATAACCCCCTCATTACCTGACAGATTACAGATGTTCCAATATCCATTTTCTGTGACTTTTAAGATGAGAGAGAGTTCAGGTGTTGTCTTGTTCTGTTTGCTCCGCTGCGCCACTCTGATTGCCTACCTGGGTCTCAAAGCCAACATACCTGGGCCCCCCAAAAAAAAAACACATCTCCAAAAACATACATCCTAAAACCACCTCAAAACACACCTCAAAAACAGACGCTCCAAAAAAAACACACTCCAAAAACACACACCCCAAAACACACCTCCAAAACACACTATCACAAAACACACCTTCAAAACCACTTCAAAACACACCTCCAAAAAAGGTATCATTACCATTCTGTGAAAAATATGACACGGCGGGCGATAACTTTTGACAACCCTACAGTAGACAAAAGGAGCCGCGGTGTTCATTTTGGAATTCATCGGAAGCCCTCTCCGTGAAGATACCTATTGGAGTAGAGTTGTATATTGAGCATTCTCCAACAAGCCCTATGAGAGACTAATCGGTTCATGGAGAGAGAGAGAGAGAGAGAGAGAGAGAGAGATAAGTACACACACACACAGGGAGAGGTAGAGAGAGGAAGAAAGAGACAGACAGACAGACAGACAGACTGACAGGGAGAGAATATGTTTGTCTGAATACATAGAAAAGTTCATTACAACAGAACAATACACGAGGTTGGCTCTTCATTCAAGTAGACATAATTATTTAAAAAGGGGAAAAATATTATGGTTATGAAGTGAGTTTATTGTGACAGTTCTGAAGGCTGGATGGTAGTGGTGGTGGTAGTGTTGTGATGGTGGTAGTAGTGGTGGTAGCGTTGTGATGGTGGTAGCGTTGTGATGGTGGTAGTGTTGTGATGGTGGTAGTGTTGTGATGGTGGTAGTGTTGTGATGGTAGTAGTGTTGTGTGGTGGTAGTATTGTGATGGTGGTAGGGCTGTGATGGTGGTAGTGTTGTGATGGAAATAGTGTTGTGATGGTGGTAGTGTTGTGATGGTAGTAGGGCTGTGATGGTGGTAGTGTTGTGATGGTAGTAGTGTTGTGATGGTGGTAGTGTTGTGATGGTAGTAGTGTTGTGATGGTAGTAGGGCTGTGATGGTGGTAGTGTTGCGATGGTAGTAGGGCTGTGATGGTGGTAGTGTTGTGATGGTGGTAGTGTTGTGATGGTGGTAGTGTTGTGATGGTAGCAGTGTTGTGATGTGGTGGTGTTGTGATGGTGGTAGGGCTGTGATGGTGGTAGAGTGTTGTGATGGTGGTAGTGTTGTGATGGTGGTAGTGTTGTGATGGTGGTAGTGTTGTGATGGTAGTAGGGCTGTGATGGTGGTAGTGTTGTGATGGTAGTAGTGTTGTGATGGTGGTAGTGTTGTGATGGTAGTAGTGTTGTGATGGTAGTAGGGCTGTGATGGTGGTAGTGTTGCGATGGTAGTAGGGCTGTGATGGTGGTAGTGTTGTGATGGTGGTAGTGTTGTGATGGTGGTAGTGTTGTGATGGTAGCAGTGTTGTGATGGTGGTAGTGTTGTGATGGTGGTAGGGCTGTGATGGTGGTAGTGTTGTGTGGTGGTAGTGTTAGTATGGTGGTAGTGTTGTGATGGTGGTAGGGCTGTGATGGGTGGTAGTGTTGTGATGGTGGTAGTGGTGTGATGGTGGTAGTGGTGGTGGTAGTGTTGTGATGGTAGTAGTGTTGTGATGGTGGTAGTGTTGTGATGGTGGTAGTGTTGTGATGGTGGTAGGGCTGTGATGGTAGTAGTGTTGTGATGGTGGTAGGGCTGTGATGGTGGTAGTGTTGTGTGGTGGTAGTATTGTGATGGTGTGGTGTTGTGCAACGGTAGTGTTGTGATGGTGGTAGTGTTGTGATGGTGGTAGGGCTGTGATGATGGTAGTGTTGTGATGGTGGTAGTGGTGTGATGGTGGTAGTGGTGGTGGTAGTGTTGTGATGGTGAGTGTTGTGATGGTAGTAGTGTTGTGATGGTGGAAGGGCTGTGATGGTGGTGGTGTTGTGTGGTGGTAGTGCTGTGATGGTGGTAGCAGTGGTGGTGGGGCTGTGATGGTGGTAGTGTTGTGTGGTGTGGTAGTGCTGTGATGGTGGTAGCAGTGGTGGTAGGGCTGTGATGGTGGTAGTGTTGTGATGGTGGTAATGGTGGTGGTAGGAGTTATGATGGTGGTAGTAGCGTTGTGATGGTAGTAGTGTTGTGATGGTGGTAGTAGTGGTGGTAGGGGCTGTGATGGTGGTAGTGTTGTGATGTGGTAATGGTGGTAGTAATGTTGTGATGGTGAGGTAGTGTTGTGATGGTGGTGGAATGGTGGTGGTAGGAGTTAGATGGTGGT
>NW_024730260.1:85000-100000 GCF_018991925.1 Homarus americanus | reverse complement strand
ACACACCACAACACAACACACCACACACAACACAACACAACACACTTCCCTCGACTGAAAACACACTAAAACTCTCCCTGGTGACCCACAAACCACTGAAAACTGATCAAAACTCGAGACAAAATTTACTTAATAATTTATATACTGAAGCACTTCATTGTCTCAAGAGGCCTTTACCTAGAGACACTCAGGGGACAATACCGAGTGAAGGGTGTGGAAGCTGACTCACACTTTGACTCACCTGTTAAGAAGAAAGTCAGGAGATTAGGCAGATAAAGATAAAGGAAGGAGAAGAAAGAAAAGATGGGATGAAAGAAGATTAAGACGAAGAAGATGAAGGAGAAGAAGGAAAAGAAGATGAAGAAGGAATATAGAAGAAATAATAATAATAATAATACATAAGATGAAACGACACACACACACACACTCCTATAATTCTCTCTTCCTCACCCTCCCATTTCTTTCCCTACCCTTCTCTTTATTCTCCCCTCACCCCTCCTTTATTTTCCCTCACCTCTCCCCTCACCTCATCCTTTTCTCCCTCACCTCCGCACCTCTCTCTCTCTCTCTCTCTCTCTCTCTCTCTCTCTCTCTCTCTCTCTCTCTCTGTCGCTACACAAGACACCATCATCAATCTCTCTCGACCTTAGTTCACGAGAAATTTTTATTGTGATGTGAAGTGAAGTGAAATGAAGTGAAGTGAAGTGAAATAAAGTAAAATAAAGTGAGGTACAGTTATATATATATACCGCATATAGACATAGAACTTTATATTTTTCATCTCGTGGGAAAAATGTTTAAGAGGAAGAGTCTGGTGAAATCTTTCGTCATTGTGCTGTAGGTTTATGAGCTTTGTCTCTATCATCTTTCTATGTATGTATGTATGTATGTATGTATGTATGTATGTAAATAAACCAACATAACAGCCCCCTCATAACCAAAAAACATCCCAAATGGCGTCATAATTACACCAAGACTCGATCGTTAGTGAGATGGTCTGTTTGGTATTACAGGAGTAGTTAGCGGGGGTGGGGGTTGGGGAGGAGGGAGGGAATTAACAGAGGTAAAATCTTTGTGCATCACTTGTATATGGTAATGTAACAGCTGAGGTTGTTGGGCCATTACACTTGTTAAATCAGGTAGGGGTGATGTTGGGGGTAAAGGGAGAGAGGTCAGTGGTGGGGAGGACACGCAGTGGGAGTAGGGAGGACACACAGTGGGGGAGTGGGAGTAGGGGAGGTGGGGTGTGTGTGTGTGTGTGTGTGTGTGTGTGTGTGTGTGTGTGTGTGTGTGTGTGTGTGTGTGTGTGTGTGTGTGTGTTGGGTCATTTAACTAACCCTTTAACTGATGGTCGGTTCTATGGCCTGTAGTTATAGGATAATGAACCTTCTCCCTGTAGAGCTATTCCCTCCTCTTCCTCACCTTCCACTTCACCCTCTTCCTCACCCTCAACCTCCTCCTCTTTCCTCCCTCCTCTTTCCTCACCTCCTCCTTCTCTCTCTCTCTCTCTCTCTCTCTCTCCCTCACCCTTCACCCTCTCCCTCTCTCTCTCTCTCTCTCACAACAATGGTACCTGAGTTCAGACATCTTAACATATTTGAAATATTTGAGGTGAAATGTTGAAGTGTTGGAGGAACTTGTGGTTGAAGGAAATGTTAGAGAGGGTTTGTTGGAGAGGAAGTGTTGGAGTGTCAGAGTGAATAATGAAGGGAATACTGAAGGTAAATTTCGAGGGAGTGTTGGAGAGAAATGTTGGAGGGAGTATTTATAGGTAAAGTTAAGAGGGAATATTGTAGAAAATACTGAACTACATAAACAAAACAAAACTATTCTACAACAACAACAACAACAATACATACAACCTTGACTGTGCCCGCTATGACCCTCTTCCAGTGCCAACATTTCTAACATTTATTCAACAGGTTTGGCACCCCACCCACACCACCCCACCCACCACCACCACAGCCACCCCACCCCCCCACCCACCCACCCATCCCCCACCCACACCCCCAACACCACTACCTGGACCAAATACCGCAAATAATTCTCACCTGCATTTTATTACGACGGTGGGTAGCAAGTCGCCATACATAAATTCTCAGAGTTACGAAAGGTATTTTATTTTCTTCTCTTGGGTTGGGTTGGCTTAGGTTAGGTTGGGTTGGCTAGGGTTGGGTTGGGTTGGTTGGCTTAGCTAACGGCACTTGGCTTGGCTTGGCTTGGCTAGGGTTGGGTTGGGTTGGGGAGAGATGGAATGGGTTAGGTTAGGTTGGGTTGGGTTGGGATAGGTTGGGATGGGATGGGTTAGGTTGGGTTGGGATGGGATGGGTTAGGTTAGGTTGGGTTGGGTTGGGTTGGGTTGGGTTGGGATGGGATGGGTTAGGTTAGGTTGGGTGAGTTTTCGTTTAAGCGAGAGAATGAGAGTAGAAATTTAACTAATGTACAGTTGGATTACCTGAAGGTTAGACACTCCAGCTTACTTCACCTGGTGGGGGTTACACAGGGTGGGAAGACACAGGGAGCGGGCGACACAGGGAGTGGGGACTACACTCTCATAGCCTAAATAATCCTATTGTAACATATAGCCTTGTCAGGATCTGCTAGAGGGAGATAAAAATACCAGGAGGGAGAGAGGAGGGAGGATGGGAGGAGAGAGAGGAGAGGGTGATGGGAAGAGGAAGGGGGTGATGGGAGAGGGTGATGGGAGAGAGAGGGGGTGATGGGAGAGAGGAAGGGGTGATGGGAGAGAGGAGAGGGGTGAGAGAGGGAGGGTGAGAGACGGACAGACAGAAGGGAAAGGTGAGAAAAAGAGATGATACAGGATTTAACGAGGAGGAGAAATAAAAGAAACAGGAGATGAAAGACAAATGAATATATAAAGAGATGGATAAACGTAGGGAAGAAAAGATAAAAAAAAAAAGAAAAAGAGAGAGAGAGAGAGAGAGAGAGAGAGAGAGATTAACTAATCCAACATCCATTAAACGGATCACTCACTGAAGCTCATCATATAGAGGTCTCTCACCCACCCACTCATCCACCCACCCACCCATCCACCCACCCACTCATCCACCCACCCGCTCATCCACCCACTCCCCATTCACCCCCGCTCATCACCACCCACTCATCCACCACCCACTCATCCACCCACCCTCATTCACCCACCCACTCCTCACCCACCCATCCATACACAACAGCTCACCACGGTCCCTTTCATAGAGACAGCGCCAGCACAAGCAGTCATCAGTGCCTGGCGTACTCTCTCCACCCTGTAGTAGTAAGACAAGCAAGCTCTCTATGCCTGACGTACGTTCGCTCGCCTGGCGTTGTTTTGTAGAAGATTTATTCCATCAGATTATGTGGATATTTTTTCTTTTCAACTAAAATGGAAGTTATGTACGTGAACCACACACACACACACACACACACACACACACACACACAGACACACACACACACACACACAAATTTTACATGCAGATACGCTCTCTCTTTCTCTCTCTTCTCTCTCTTCATATACACAAACAATATCTCTCTTTCTCTCTCCTCACCCTAGTTCCTACTACTAATCTCTACCCCCCCCCCCCCACCCCATCACGAAGAAAGGCGAAAAAATAAGGCAGTGGTGAATATATTCGAGAGCAAAGACAAAATAGCGAACACCGTGGGATAAACAAAGTGGAGGAGGCGACGTCTGGGACCATATTGTTGGCAGGAAAATATGGCCGTATAAAAGTGTCAGCGGAGAACGTAGATCAGGACCAGCACGGACGATTATTTTTCCCCTGCCTAACGATTATTTTCCCCTGCCTAACGACGATAAGATTCCCTGTCCTGGACTTTATTTACAACCTCGGGAGGGAGGAGGGGGTCGATTCTCTCTGTGCTGTTATCGTCATTATTGTCGCTACTACATTTATTATTATTATTATTATTATTATTATTATTATTATTATTATTATCATTATTATTATTATTATTATTATTATTATTATTATTATTATTATTATTATTATTATTATTATTATTGGGTTTTCTCGTGTAAATAGCAAATGTTCGTGTTTTCTATTTTTTCTTATGTGTATATTTTTAATAACCGGGCTTTGTTTATTTACATTCTCCAGTTAGGAATAATTTCACACGTATGCAGTCACCAATTACTACCCTCGCTTATTTATATTCACCTCCATCAGATTTTTTAACGTTATATTCACACCTACTGGGGACCTTTCATGGTAATTCACACGCATTAGAAAGAGTTTAACATATATTCACACCTACTGGGGACCTTTTGGTAATTCACACGTATTAGAAAGAGTTTAACATATATTCACACCTACTGGGGACCTTTCATGGTAATTCACACGCATTAGAAAGAGTTTAACATATATTCACACCTACTGGGGACCTTTCATGGTAATTCACACGCATTAGAAAGAGTTTAACATATATTCACACCTACTGGGGACCTTTCACGGTAATTCACGTATTAGATGAACATTAACATAAAAGGGAGTTTATTTCCCTCAATAACTTTGCTAAAGGTTCTTGTGAAAGGTGTGGATCATCTAAATAAAGACTAGATTAGATTAGATTAGATAACATTAGATTAAATTAGCTTAGATAACATTAGATTTGATTAAATTAGCTTAGATAACATTAGATTTGATTAGATAACATTACAGTAGATTAGATAACATTAGATTTGATTAGATAACATTAGATTAGATAACATTAGATTTGATTAGATAACATTACATAAGATAACATTAGATTAAATTAGATTAGATAACATAAGATTTCATTAGATAACATTAGATTAGATTGGATAACATTAGATTTGATTAGATAACATTACATAAGATAACATTAGATTAAATTAGCTTAGATAACATTAGATTTGATTAGATAACATTAGATTAGATTGGACAACATTAGACTTGATTAGATAACATTATATAAGATAACATTAGATTAGATTAGATAAGAATACATTAGATTAGAACCTATTAACACCCGGCTCCCACTTCACCATCAATCGACACACCAAAACGACCCAAATTCCTTTAGAGAAAACATCATAATAAAAAATCCCGTATTAACCTGACAAGCCCAGAGGAGATCTTACATTACGATACATTACGATACATTACGATATATTACGATATATTACGATACATTACGATATATTACGATACATTACGATACATTACGATATATTACGATACATTACGATACATTACGATATATTACGAAACATTACGATACATTACAATACATGACAATGCACTGATACATTATAATGCATGACGATAAATAGTTGGTCAGGCTGAGTCAGGTCGAGTCAGGAGGAGGAAGTTGTAAAAATTGAGAGATGTCAAAGGATAGATGGAGGGGAGGGAGGGAGGATGAGGAATGGGGAGGATAGGGATGGAGGAGAAAAGGGGAGGAGGAGGAGGAAGGAGAGGAGGAGATCGATTTAGAGAGAACAAAGTAGGGATATCTCCTGAGGTTACAGACAGATGGGGGGGAGGGCTATGACAGGTGGGGGTTGAGGAAGGGGGAGGAAACTGACAGGTGGGGGGTGAGGAGGGTATACGACAGGTGGGGGGTGAGGAGGGAGGAGGTATACGACAGGTGGGGGTGAGGAGGGAGGAGAATTGACGACAGGTGGGGAGGATGGGAGGGGAGGTACGACAGGTGGGGGTGAGGATGGGGAGGGAGGCACGACAGGTGGGGGGAGGTATACGACGGGTGGGGGGTGAGGAGGAGGTGCGACAGGTGGGGGGGTTGAGGGAGGTATACGACTTGAGGAACATCTGAGTTAAAACTTGGACTGTGTGAAGGGTCTTGAGACCTCCTTCGACCTGTGGCTGTGAGGTCTTGAGTTTCTCCTTCAGGTGTATGTAGACGTTCTCTCTCTCTCTTCTCTCTCTCTCTCTCTCTCTCTGTATATCTTCTTTCTCTATATGTGCCTGTGTGTGTGTGTGTGTGTGTGTGTTTTTGTGTGTGTGTGTGTGTGTCTCCCACTGTCTCTCTGTGTAAATGTCTCGTTTCTCTATCACCATTTCTATCTCACTCTCTCTCCATCCCTCAATTCTCTATCTCTCATAGTCAACAGTGAGACACATTGTGAAACACAGCTTCTTATCATCTCTTAACACCACTGCTGCCACCCACTAATTATCTCTGTCTCTCTCTCTGTCTCTGTCTCTCTCTCTGTCTGTCTCTTTCTCTTTCTGCATGTACCAATCTCTTTTCTCTCTCTCTATACATTAATATTTGCCTTTATCTACTATTCTCTCTCTCTCTCTCTCTCTCTCTCTCTCTCTCTCTCTCTCTCTCTCTCTCTCTCTCTTTTGTCCACCAATCAGCTTCCTCTCCTCCGTGTTAACCAATGAAAAAATGTCAATCGCGAGGGGAAGTGACCTGAAGCGACGACCTGAATTAATAGTGACCTGAAGTACCAGAAGCTCGTATCAACTGTAACCTGAAGTGTTAACGAACCTGAAGGAATGATGATTTGAATATTTCGTGACCTGAAGTGTTGGTGACCTGAAGTGCTAGTGATTCGTATAATAAACAGTGAACCTAACCTAACCTAACCGAACCTAACCTAACCTAACCTAACCTAACCTAACTAACCTAACCTAACCTAACCTAACCTAACCTAACCTAACCTAACCTAAACCTAACCAAACCTAACCAAACCTAACCTAAATACTTTACAACCAGGTTCACCACCACTAGACGGATGAAAAATAACTGTTAACTCAGCCATTAAAGCAAATTTTCAAGACGGCTGCCACTGGAAAAAAATAATAATAGTAGAAATATGAGACCAGGCACAGGGTGACGGTTCATTACACACTGGGAATAAATCTGAGTTTTTCCCCCCTCGATTTATTTTTTCTTTTCGGTATATTAATATTTTTAACGAGGAAATATTGCCGAGGTACACGGGGTTATTGTTCAGGGTAAAAAATTTCATTAGTTTCAGCAATTGGGGATATTGTTCAGATCGTGGGAATATTGTACCCAGACCGTGGGAATATTGTACCAGACCGTGGAGATATTATACCAGACCGTGGGAATATTATACCAGACCGTGGGAATATTATACCGAACCGTGGGAATATTGTACCAGACCGTGAATATTATACCAGACCGTGGGAATATTCCAGACCGTGGGAATATTATACCAGCCGTGGGAATATTAACCAGACCGTGGGAATATTATACCAGACAAAGGGAATATTACCAGACCGTTGGGAATATTATACCAGACCGTGGGAATATTATACCAGACCGTGAATATTATACCAAACCGTGAATATTATACCAGACTGTGGGAATATTATACCAGACCGTGGGAATATTATACCAGACCGTGGGAATATTATACCAAACCGTGGAATATTATACCAGACCGTGGGAATATTATACCAGACCGTGGGAATATTGTACCAGACCGTGGGAATATTATACCAGACCGTGGAATATTATACCAGACCGTGGGAATATTATACCAGACCGTGAATATTTGTACCATGGGAATATTATACCAGACCGTGGAATATTCAAACCGTGAATATTATACTAAACCGTGGGAATATTAGTAGCAGATATTATACCAGACCGTGAACATTGTACCAGACCTTGGGATATTGTACCAGACCGTGGAATATTATACCAGACCGTGGAATATTGTACAAACCGTAGGAATATTATACCAGACCGTGGGAATATTATACAGACCGTTGGAATATTATACCAGAACCGTGGGAATATTATACTAAACCGTGAGAATAATACCGACTGGGAATATTATAGACCGTGGGAACATTGTACCAGACCTTGGGATATTGCAGAACCGTGAGATATTATACCAGACCGTGGGAATATTGTACCAGACCGTGGGAATATTATACCAAACCGTGGGAATATTATACCAGACATGGGAATGTACTTGACCGTGGAATATGCCAGACCGTGGGAATATTATACCAGACCGTGGAATATTATACCAGACCGTGGGATAATACCAGACTGGGAATATTATACCAGACCGTGGAATATAGACAGACCGTGGAATATTGTACCAGACCTTGGGAATATTAACAACCGAGGGTATTCTTGAACCGTGGGAATAACCAGACCGTGGAATATTATACAAACCGTGAATATTAACCAGACCATGGGAATAACCAGACCGTGGAATAACTCAGACCGTGGAATATTAACCAGACCGTGGAATATTAACAGACCGTTAGAATAATATATACCAGACCGTGGGAATATTATACCAGACCGTGGAATATTATGCAGACGTGGGAATATTATACCAAACCGTGAGATATACCAGACCGTGAGAATATTATACCAAACATTAGGAATATTAACCAACCGTGGAATATTATACCAGACCGTGGAATATTACAGACCGTGGGAATATTATACCAGACGTGGGAATATTATACCAAACCGTGAATATTATACCAAACCGTGGTATACAGACTGGGAATATTGTACCAGACCGTGAGAATATTATACCAGACCTGGGAATATTATACCAACCGTGGGAATATTATGCAAACCGTGGGAATATTATACCAGACCGTGGGAATATTATACCAAACCGTGGGAATATTGTACCAGACCGTGGGAATATGTACCAGCCGTGGGAATATTGTACCAGACCGGGGAATATTGTATCAGACCGTGGGAAAACATATCGTGTCAAACGGAAATAAACATATATGGGTCACACCACGGAGGAAATGTCTCAGGAGGGATGGGGGTATGGAGAATGGATGGGGATGGGGTTATGAGGTGGGGGTTATGAGGGTGGGATGAGGGTGGGGTGGGGGTGTGAGGAGAGGTGGGGGGGAGTATTGTCTCAAGTGTAAAACATTCCCTCCAACATCTTCTCGTTAACTCATATAAATTAAATACAATAATAATAATATATAATTCTTACCCTGAAAAATTTCTCTACAGTATATATATTTTTTAATCAACTAATAATTTTGTTTTAATGCCAAAATCACATAACATAGATAAGATTAATATAATTTTAATATCAAATTTATATACTAAAAAACAAACCGTTCCTCCCCAAAAAAAAACTCAATATATTACCTTTAAATACTAACTATATTACCTTCGACCTTTGTAATATTCGACAGAGCAAAATGTTAAAATAAAATAAAATAAATACAAAAAAGTCATTAAAACAACTAATTACAGGATAATAGGCTTACCAAAATATTATGCAAATTACCTAAATCACGAACTAAAATGAATGTACTGTGTGGTTTAATTTATATATATGTTAGGTTGTGTAGTGGGAGTATGGTTAGGTTAGGTTAGGTTAGTATGGTAGGTTAGGTTAGGTCAGTATGGTAGGTCAATATGGCAGGACACTATGGAAGGCACTCAGACCATCTACACGCCCTCACGCCCACATGCTCACTCTCCTACACGCCCACACAACCCACAAAATTACATCAATTGACAACCATAAACTAAAGACCATCATACACTCGCATACACTCATACATACACTCGACAACGGGGTCATACACTCATACATACACTCGACAACGGTCCTTACACTCATACATACACTCGACAACGGGGACAACACTCGACAACAGGGTCATACACCAAACATACACTCGACAACGGTCCTTACACTCGACAACAGGACATACACTCTACTACAGGGTCATACCTCATACATACACTCGAACAGCGGGACATACACTCGACAACGGGACATACACTCTACTACAGGGTCATACACTCATACATACACTCGACAACGGGACATACACTCATACATACACTCTAATACATATTCATTGGTTTACATTCATACGCCGTGGTACACTCTTTACAATTCAACATTTCCCTCAATTAATCTGATAAAAAATATCTTTTTTAACTCGACTCATCAAAACTTAAATAAACAAATAAATAAATAAATAAATAAATAATTGAATAAAAAAATATGTTGATAAAAATAAAAATAAATAAATAAATTAATAAATGTATGAATTAATAAGTAAAAACATTGAATTAAGGCATAAAAATCGAAAATTAATCCTGACTTAAACTTGGGGTTTGTGATATTGAAATAAAAATAAATAAAAATAATAAATAAAAAATAAAAATATGAAATGTTTAAAAAAAAATAATAATAATAATAATAATGTCGTTCAATTTTATTATATTAAAAAATACATTACTGACGAAATACAATAAAATAAAATACATCTCTTTCCCCTCCTCCCTCCACTTCTACCCCCCCTTCCCCAACCCCCCTCCCCTCTTCCTCCAACACTCCTCCCTCTTCCTCCAACACTCCTCCCTCTTCCTGCCCCTTTATCTCCATCGAGTGAGAGACAATAATGGGAATGTCGATACAAGAGAGACAAAGAGGTGAGAGATATGGTAGAGAGATATGACCAGGAGATAACACGTGATGAAGGAGAGAGAGAGAGAGAGAGAGAGTATAACAATTTTTGAGTTAAGCTTTGTTCAATCAAACTCACACACACACAAACAAACACTCAAACACACACATACACTAGACAAACAAACAAACAAACACCGCGACACACAAAACCACATTCATAGATATGTGTCAAACAAGCCTCCTATCACAAACACACACACACACACACACACAAACAATAACCCACAGACAGACACAGACATAGACACCTTCCCACAGACACAGACATAAACACCTTCCCACAGACAGACACAGACATCACTACCTAGAAAGAGAGAAACACCGAGAAATATGAGCTGTAGGAAGAAATAAAAATGTCCCGGGCAAATGCTGAACACTGTGTTCCGTAATACATTTTGTCCATCAAGTTTAATATAAATTCAGAAAAAAAATCCCTTGAAATGCAATTCTCTCCCGTAATTAGCATAGCAATTTGTTAAAGTGACGTCATAAAAATGTTAACATTGGGGAAACTCAGTTATGGAACGTTTGATGTGGAGTTGGTCACTGTGTAGCACCAGTTGATAGGAGGAGTTACTTAACGCTGGTAACACTGACTCTCTGAACTTGACACACTGGGATGGGAACACTGCCGCCATCCAGTAAAGATAGTAGGGGTTACTCTACGCCCCGTGTGTGTGTGTGTGTGTGTGTGTGTGTGTGTGTGTGTGTGTGTGTGTGACTGTACCATTCATAACTTCACCAAAAATTAACTTGTTCACCCAAGGACAAAATTCTCTGGACACTATTACCCTATAACCTGTCATCATTTACCTGAGTTAACATCCAGGTAAGAATAATTAAGTAAGAGTGTTTATACGTTACTAATTCACATCCATTACCTTAGAATATTCATTGTATTTTAATGTTTGTTTTTGTTAAGTTAAATCTAATATAATTAACACTGAAAAGCCTCGTCTCCCATCCATTAACCAACCACATAAAATAACCCGTAAATAGATATCATAAAATAACCCGTAAATAACGTGTGTGTGTGTGGGGTGGGGGTGGGGGGTAATTCTCTCCTTAATTAAATCAAAGTATCGATAATTACACCTTAAAATTAATTACGCTAATGACTTTAATTATACCATCAAAATAACATATAATTACTGGGATATGATTAATTATCGTATGTAATATTTCCATCGATGGTTAATGAATTAATTATTATTATTACACTTCCTCCAACACACCTGATCACTCATACTTCCCCCAACACACCTGATCAATCTCTTTATCTCTTGAACCATTGAAGTAGCACAGGGTAATTCAGGCGCTCTACAGCTCTTCTGATTGGTTGATTAAACAGGTGTGTGTGTGAGAGAGAGAGAGAGAGAGAGAGAGAGAGAGAGAGAGATAGATCTGATAATGTCTGAAGATTGAACACAAAACAACACAATTCAAGTAAGAGTCAAGCGGAGAGGAGGAGAGAAGAGGAGAGGGGGGGGGGGAGAAAGGGAAAGAGAGACGAGAGAGGTTGGGAAGAAGAGGAATAGAGAAAGGAGAGGAAGATGTGGGGAGGGAAAGTCAAGCGCAGAGGAGAGGTGATAGAGTAAGAAGCCTGAGTCATAAGTCCTTATCACTCTTAGTCCATAATCTATCCCGTATTTTAAGTCCATATTTTAATTCCACATTTTTTCCCATATTTTAAGTCCACATATTAAGTCCATACTTCAAGTCCAAATTTAAAGTCCACATTTTAATTCCATATTTTTTCCCCATATTTTAAGTCCATATTTTTTTTCCCATATTTTAGGTCCATATTTTAAGTTCATATTTCAAGTCCACATTTTATTATATACTGTATTTCATAACCATATATTATCAGTTAAATTTATACCTCGTTTAAAGTCTTTTTTCAAATCCGGTCGAGTGTCTAATTTTTTTTTTTAAGATAAATTAATTCAAAACATCTAAATACTGTATTGAACTCGGTGGTGAAACAGAACGTGATCCCTACCACAAAAAAAAAATAAAATTATATATTCCTCGACGTTTTCATCTCATAATCAATCGGTCCCGTAAATATTCGTTCATACAGGTGCAAACTCACTCCCTCTTCCCTCCTCCAACCCCCCTACCCCTCACCTCCTCAACCCTCCCTCCCTCAACCCCCCAATACCCCTCACCCTCCTCAAACCCTCTTCCTCCTCAACCCCCTACCCCTCACCCATCCCTCAAACCCCTCTCCCCCCCTCCGCCCCCCGCTACCCCTCCCCCTCCCTCAACCCCTCTCCCTCCCTCAACCCCCCACTACCCCCCCTCCCTCAACCCTCTCCCTCCCTCAACCCCCCCTACCCCCTCACCCACCTGTACCGCCAAGCTAAACAAGATGAATAGTGTTAAAAAGACATTAATTAATCGCTCTTATAACTACGTGTTGGAAATGTTCTGTGATTGGCCAGGATATGAATCAATTAGCGTTACCTTGGTGGTTAATTAGTGTTGCCTTCGTGGTTAATTAGTGTTACCTTGGTGGTTAATTAGTGTTACCTTGGTGGTTAATTAGTGTTACCTTGGTGGTTAATTAGTGTTACCTTGGTGGTTAATTAGTGTTACCTTGGTGGTCAATTAGTGTTACCTTGGTGGTTAATTAGTGTTACCTTGGTGGTTAATTAGTGTTACCTTGGTGGTTAATTAGTGTTACCTTGGTGGTCAATTAGTGTTACCTTGGTGGTTAATTAGTGTTACCTTGGTGGTTAATTAGTGTTACCTTGGTGGTTAATTAGTGTTACCTTGGTGGTTAATTAGTGTTACCTTGGTGGTCAATTAGTGTTACCTTGGTGGTTAATTAGTGTTACCTTGGTGGTCAATTAGTCTTACCTTGGTGGTCAATTAGTCTCACCTTGGTGGTTAATTAGTCTTACCTAGATAGTCAATTAGTTCCCTAACCTAAGAGGACTTAACTTTCTCTCTTTCTTCCACTTTCCCTCTCGCTCTCTATCTCTCATTGTCATTCATTCTCTCTCTATTATTTTCTTAATCACCTTCTCTATTTTCTATCTGTTTATCTGTTTATCTCTCTCTCTCTCTCTCTCTCTCTCTCTCTCTCTCTCTCTCTCTCTCCCTAGCAACAACAAATCATCAAATCTTTCATTAAAAGCAACAATAAAAAAAAAAAAATTCTTATATTTAAATGAAACAATTCCCCCACCCAAAAAAATCAACAAACATATAATTTTCTCTTCTTCCTCCCCCTCACTACCCCCTCCCCTTCAACACCCCCTCCCCTTCACCCCTTCCCCTCACCCCCTAACACCATTGTGGTATAAAGTGAAAAAATATGTTTTTAATTAATATTTGCTGATTACGTATTTAACCCAGCATAAAAATCTCGTGACCCCATTCCTGACATCTGGTCCAGGTAATGTTATAATATTATGAGAGGGGACACGGTGAGAGAGAGAGGAGGGAGAGGGATACGGTGAGGGGGAGGGAGAGGGACACGGTGAGGGGGAGGGAGGGAAGGGGGGACACGGTGAGAGGGAGGGGAGACACGGTGAGGGAGGGAGAGAGAGGGGACACAGGAGGGGAGGGAGGGACACGGTGAGGGGGGGGGAGAGGGGAGAGAGGAGGTGGGGAGGGAGGAGAACACGATGAGGGGGGGAGGGAAGGGAGGTGAGGAGGGAGACACGAGAGAGGAGGAGAGGGACACACGGTGAGGGGGAGGGGGAAGGGGAGAGGGGACACGATGAGGTGGGGAGGAAGGGGGAGAGGGACACGGTGAGGGGGAGAGAGGAGGGGAGAGGGACACGGTGAGGAGGGGAGAGGGGAGGGGGAGGGGACACGGTGAGAGAGAGAGAAGAGGAGGGGGGACACGGTGAGGGGAGAGGAGGGGGAGAGGGAGGGAGGGAAGGGGGGGAGGAAGGGGAAGAACACGGTGAGGAGGAGAGGGGCGGTGAGGGGGGGAGGGGAGAGGGGACACGGTGAGGGGGGGAGTAGAGGGACACGTGAGAGAGAGGGACACGGTGAAGAGAGGGGAGGGACACGGTGAGGGGAGAGGGACACGGTGGGGGGAGAGAGGGGACACGGTGAGGGGAGAGAGGGGACACGGTGAGGGGGAGGAGGGGAGAGGGACACGGTGAGGGGGAGAGAGGGGACACGGTGGGGGGAGAGGGGAGGGAGGGGGAGAGGGAGGACACGTGTGAGGGGGGGGAGGGGGAAGGGAGGGAGGGGAGGGGACACAGTGAGACAGGAGAGAGGGACACAGGGGGGGAAGGGAGGGGGACACGTTGTGAGGGGGGGGGGAGGAGTGGAGGGGGAGGGGACACGGTGAGGGAGAGGGACACGGTGAGGGGGGGAGAGAGGGGGACACGGTGAGGGGGAGGGAAGGGACACGGTGAACACGGTGAGGGAGGAGGGGACACGGTAAGGGGAAGAGAGGGACACAGTGAAGGGAGAGAAGGGGAGGGACACAGTGAGAGGGGAGAGAGGAGGAGAGGGGACACGGTGAGAGGTGAGAGAGGAAGGGAGGGGGA
>NW_024730260.1:37500-80000 GCF_018991925.1 Homarus americanus | reverse complement strand
ACAGTCTGCCATTACTACCTACGACACACACACACACACACACACACACACACACACACACACACACACACACACACACATGCTATGTGTGGACCAAGCAAGGTCAATCTTGACACACACACACACACATGCTTTATACATACACATGTGTATTCTCTCTCTCTCTCTCTCTCTCTCTCTCTCTCTCTCTCTCTCTCTCTCTCTCTCCAGGGTCTGCACCTGAGACATTTCGCATCCGCTTCTCAAAGCTGAGATGGAGACTGGCTGTTCCATTACGAGTCAACATCTGTGTAACTCTACACACACACACACACACACACACACACACACACACACACACACACACACACACACACACACACACACACACACACACACACACCAATATATATTGACAGTGTAATGGGAATTAATATAATCGCCTTTAATTGAATTGTAAGTAATAAGAGAGATGAATACTTTCATCCTGGGTATGATTATTATTATCATTTATTATTGTATTATTATTATTATTATTATTATTATTATTATTATTATATCATCATTTATTATTATTATATTATTATTATTATTATTATTATTATTATTATTATTATTGCTCATTTATTATTATTATTATTATTATTATTATTATCATCATCAGCATTTATTATTACTATGATTATTATTATTATTATTATTATTATTTATTATTATTATTATTATTACACTATAGAGGGGAGGGCAGACAGGTGATAATAAGTAAACAGGTGTAATGCTCTCGTCAACACTTGTGAGCCAGCAGCTGTGTTCGTCAGCGAGTGTTTGTTGACATAGTGAAGGTGTCACCCCGAGGAGGTCTTGGTATATATGGGGGAGACAGACAGACAGACAGACAGATACATACAGACAGGCAGAGAAAGAGAGATATACATACATACATACATACATAAACATACATACATAGATAAATAGATAGATAGATAGATAGATAGATGGAGAGAGAAAACAGAGTGATAAAGAGACGCAGACAAACACAAAGGAAGGACAGACAGACAGACAGACAGACAGACAGACAGACAGACAGACAGACAGAAAAAGACAACATGAAGTGTACTCGACAAAATCCCCACAATATCCAGGTCAGATGAGGTCAAGCGTGTAGGGACATGACCAGAATGTGCAATAACGACAGGTAACATGACTCTCAGGACAATAACGACAGGTAACATGACTCTCAGAACAATAACGACAGGTAACATGACTCTCAGGACAATAACGACAGGTAACATGACTCTCAGGACAATAACGACAGGTAACATGACTCTCAGGACAATAACGACAGGTAACATGACTCTCAGGACAATAACGACAGGTAACATGACTCTCAGGACAATAACGACAGGTAACATGACTCTCAGGACAATAACGACAGGTAACATGACTCTCAGGACAATAACGACAGGTAACATGACTCTCAGGACAATAACGACAGGTAACATGACTCTCAGGACCACATTAAATAAGTGACATATTTCAGCCGGTAATATAATGATTGTTTTTTCTCGTTTGTGTCATTGTACGAGGAGACAGAGAGAAAGACAGATGAGAGAGGGAGAGAGAAACAGACAGATAGACAGATGAGAGAGGGAGGGAGAGACAAACAGACAGACAGACAGACATACATATAGATGAGAGTGGGAGAGAGAGACAGACAGACAGACAGATGAGAGAGAGAGATAGAGATGAGAGAAGAGAGACAAACAGACAGACAGATGAGAGAGGGAGAGAGAGACAAACAGACAGACAGACAGACAGACAGATGAGGGTGGGAGACAGACAGACATATGAGACAGAACAACATAAGAACAAGAGAATGGAGGAAACTGCAGCGGGCCTATTGGCCCATACTGGGCAGTCCCGTTTATACCCAACCCCTATTGCTCATATATCCATCCAACCTATGTTTGAAGCTATCCAGCGTATACGAGTTAATGATGATATTTGGTAACTTGTTCCACTCGTCCACTACTCTATTTCCAAACCAATATTTACCTATTTCGTGCCTAAATCTAAATTTGTCTAATTTACAACCATTGTCACGAATTCACTCCTGGTTGTATAGTTTGAGTACATTTATAATGTCCCCTTTGCTTAGCCTTGTCTTCCATTTATACACCTCTATCATGTCGCCCCTCACTCTACGTCTCTCGAGGGAGTGCAAATTATGCTGCTTTAACCTGTCTTTGTACTCAAGGTTCCTAATGCCCGGGATTAGTCTTGTCATTCTCCTCTGAATTCTTTCCAAGGATTCTATATCCATTCTGTAATAGTGACCAGAACTGAACTGCGTAATCCAAGTGAGGTCTCACAAGAGCAAGATATAGTTTTAGGATGACCTCGCTAGTCTTGAAACTAACTTTGCTTTGTATGAACCCAAGTATTGTATTAGCCTAAGAATCGAGCAAATACACATTGTTTACTTGGCTTAAGATTCCATTTTATCATTACTCCTAAATATTTCTCACAGTCGGATTTCTCGATAACATCGTTGTTCATCTGATATCTTGTTTCCCTCTTTACATCTCTTATACAAAGTACTTTACATTTGTCCACATTTAATTTCTTTTGCCATTTTTCAGACCATTCGAAAAATTTCATTAGATCTTCCTGTAAATTTGCAAAGTCCTCGTCAGATTTAATTACACGCCCTATTTTAGTGTCATCAGCAAAATTTACTTATGTTGCTATCTACGCCGATATCTATGTCGTTTATGTATATAATAAATAAAAATGGTCCAAGTACTGAGCCTTGGGGTACTCCAGTAACTCCACTAGTAACGTTACTCCAGTCGGATTTAGTGCCGTTAATGCTCACTCGCTGTTTCCTGTCCTGTAACCACGCCCTAATCCATTTTAGAATATCTCCTTTAAGGCCATGAGTCTCCACTTTTCTTATTAGTCTTTCGTGTGGGACACTGTCGAAGGCTTTACTAAAGTCAAGATATACCACATCATAGTCGTGCCTCTTGTCCACTGATTCGAAAACAGCTGAATAGAATGTTAATAGATTAGTTAGACATGAACTCCCGCTTGTGAAGCCATGTTGGGAATCATTGATCAACTTGTGCTTCTCCAGGTGATGTCGAATAGAGTTTGAAATTATTGCTTCCAGTAATTTGCCTACAATTGATGTTAGATTGATTGGACGGTAGTTAGAGGATAGTGATCTATCCCCCTTCTTGAAGATCGGTATTACATTCGCTATCCTCCAGGATTCTGGTACTACACCTGTTTTTAAGGACATGTTAAACAACTTTGCTAAGGGCATACTAAGCCCTTCCTTACATTCCTTTAATACTCTGGCAAATATCTCATCGGGACCAGGTGACTTATTAGGCTTTAGTTTGTCTATTTGCTTACTAACATTGTTACTAGTCACACTAGTCACAGAGAGAGAGAGAGAGAGAGAGAGAGAGAAAGAGAGTGGAAAGAGGGAGAGAAAGAGAGAAAGACGGAGATAAGAAGTGGAGGGAGAGAAGAAAGGAGGAGGAGAGGGAGAGAGGAAGGAGGGATATAGTACGGGGGGACTGAAGGAAAATGCTCGCGGGTTATGATTTATCAACATATTTCATAATGTTCTTCCTTCTGCTGTTTCCATTAGGGGGATTACTCTCTCTCTCTCTCTCTCTCTCATTCTCAACCAGGTTTCAGATATCCTCTCCTTCCTTTCATCTATCTTCTTTACTCCTTTTCTTTTCCTCTTTCCCCCCCAGTCTATTGTTTCTTCTCTTCCATGCATCGTTTTCGTCTTCTCTTTATTTCCTCTCTGTCTCTCTTCGTCTTCTCTTCTTCTTTCCCTCCTCCATCACTCTCTCACTCCTTTCCACTCCATCCCTGTCTTCCACTCTTCGTTCCTACCTCCCTCTCACCCTCCTCTCCTTCCTTCTTACTTTCTTCTCATTTCCCTGTCAATATATTTCCCTTCCATGCTCCCTCTCACTCTGCTCTCCTTCCCTCTTACTTTCTGTCAATATCTTTCCCTCTCCCTCTCACTTTCAATATCTTTCCCTCTCCCTCTCACTGTCAATATCTTTCCCTCTCCCTCTCACTTCCCTCTCCCTCTCACTGTCAATATCTTTCCCTCTCCCTCTCACTTCCCTCTCCCTCTCACTTCCCTCTCCCTCCCTCTCACTCACACGACATTACCCCCACCAGATAGTGTGAGACACCTGAGCTCTATAAAGCATTTATAAACTGCCGTCCTAGGTGTACAAAGGTCGTAAATGTTTCTTCTACGACCTCTGGACAGCAGGGCCACACACTCGGGCCACACACACTAGGGCCACACACCAGGGCCACACATCAAGGCCACACACTAGGGTCATACAGCGAGGCCACACAGCAGGACCACACACCATGGCCACATACCAAGGCCACACAGCAAGGCCATACATCAGGTTACAGTCGAAATATATAATGCTCTCGTTTTGTGTTTTATTTTCTCCTACAGTCTTATAATGTGTGTGTGTGTGTGTGTGTGTGTGTGTGTGTGTGTGTGTGTGTGTGTGTGTGTGTGTGGCGACCTGTGAACTGTATAAGTATAATATCCATATTTTGGTAACGTAAACACAAGCGCTGGGTTATGACGTCACCAGATAAACAAAGGAGGAAGATAATAGATGTTGTTTGTATGTGATGTAAACAATATTGAGAAGGGGAGTAGACAATATAGTCGTTGTTTGCTTAAGATAGTGATGCTTGTTGCTTGAAAATAGTGATGTCTGTTGCTTGAAAACAATAATGTTCCCCGTTGCCTGTTTGAGTGTTGTATAGAATTATATCAGAAACAATACTCGCGACAATTAACTATTTTTTTTTATTAACGCAACTAAGAATCTTTTGTTTTTCTTATTTTTCCATCGTTTCTGTAATGAATTTTTCCACTTTCATGTTTTACAAAAAAAAAAAAAAAATAAATAAATAAATAAAATAAATAAATAAAAATAATCAATCGAGGCAATTAATTTTCGTGGGTGATTTATTAAAAATGTATTTAATTGGTGAGGTTATTTTTGTTTTGGTCAGGTAAGTTGGAGCACATGTGGATTAGATACCCTAGCTTATTTTACCTGATGATTAAATACGTTAACGCTATCTGGAGGGGTTAGGTTAGATTAGGTTAGGTTGGGTTGGGTTAGGTTGGGTTGGGTCATATTAGGTTAGATTAGGTTAGGTCACATTAGGTTAGATTAGGTTGGGTTGGGTTAGGTTGGGTTGGGTCATATTAGGTTAGATTAGGTTGGGTTAGGTTGGGTTAGGTTGGGTTGGGTCATATTAGGTTAGATTAGGTTGGGTTGGTCGTGGGTTGGATTAGGTTGGGTTGGGTCATATTAGGTTAGATTAGGTTGGGTCATTATGTTGATTACGTTGGGTTGGGTTTGGGTTGGGTCATATTAGGTTAGATTAGGTTGGGTTGGGTCATATTAGGTTAGATTAGGTTGGGTCACATTATGTTAGATTACGTTGGGTTGGGTTAGGTTGGGTTGGGTCATTAGGTTAGATTAGGTTGGGTTGGGTTAGGTTGGGTTGGGTCACATTATTAATTAGGTTGGGTTAGGTCAGGTTAGATTAGGTTGGGTTGGGTCACATTAGGTTAGATTAGGTTGGGTTAGGTCACATTAGGTTAGATTAGGTTGGGTTGGGTCACATTAGGTTAGATTAGGTTGGGTTAGGTCACATTAGGTTAGATTAGGTTGGGTTGGGTCACATTAGGTTAGATTTTGGTTAGGTAAGCATTAAGGTGTCTAATCATCAGGTGAAATAAGCTATGACACCTAATAATCTTCAGGTAATGAACTAATCCAGTACAACATATATCACCTCTACTCTTAAAACAAATGACCCAATATTACCCACAAGCCCTACACTCCCCTGCCAGCTGGTGACTGTAAACAAAACTCGTGATGGCTCTCATTTAACCCTCCCCCCCCCAACAACACTGTACACTGAGGTGATATTATATTCCTGAGGCGAAGTTTAGATGCGGTCCTCAGCTAACATGGCGCCAGACTTACACACAATATGGAAATGCAGGTAGGGATGAGGGAGGAGGGGGGGCTGGAGCATCTTCTGGGGAGGGGTGAGGGGGGGCTAGACTATCTCACTGGGAAGGGGACGGGGGAGGGGGTTGGAGGGGGAACGTAACAGTCTTCTGGGGAGGGGAGAGAAGGGTAGGGGGGGATACGGAATGGATTAGACCATCTCTCTGTAGGTTTATTAGACTATGCAAATACCCGTGACCTTACTCCTGTCCCTCCTCCCCCCTTACAGGATATGGAGACCCACCTTATATTAAACCTTCCCCTTCCCCCTCCCCTCCCCACCTCCTAACACACCTGAGGTTCACCACGCTCACTTTCCCGTCCAGTATATATGTAATCAGAGAGGCATTACGCTCTCCTCCCCCCTCCACACACTATACATGTCAAAACAACAGATATTATTGACCTCGACGCCCCTTGTGTACCTTCCTATATAACATGTCAACACTACACACACACACACACACACACACGGAGGAGGGATGTCATGTTTGTTGTCTCGCCAATCCTCTCTCTCTCTCTCTCTCTCTCTCTCTCTCTCTCTCTCTCTCTCTCCACACTGAACCGACTCTGAATTACTGTTGATGAATTGGAAGGACGTTTTAGTGTTATCTGCTACCAATAGAGAGAGAGAGAGAGAGAGAGAGAGACCGTAATGTCCTGCCATCTAGTGAACAAAACTACCATTAAATTGGAGTATAAGTTCTTACCGAGAGATAACGTAATGACAATAAACCTGTACCTAAAATTTTAACAACAACAAGAACATTAATACACCTGGAGAATTTAATTAAACCATAATTTAACATCACCATCTGTCCACAAACACTCAACATTAAAATAAACTAATGCGAACGAAATAATCTGCGACGGTTCTCTTAGGATACGATACATTATGATAAACACCCAAACATATTTACGTCAGTTTTTACAGCGGATATTTAATAAAGACAGGTTGCAGTTAATCACCCTAATGGCGTTAGATTATATACAATTTTTAACTCAGATGAAGTAATTATTGTTGGAGGTGTTCCTGTTATTAATGTTTTATGATGGAGGTAATAATCATCTTAATTACTGTACTTATAATATTAAAAGAGTCTCATTATTACGTTATGTTAGTGAGTAAAGGCTGACATTGTGTGAAAAGGTGACACTATGTTAAAAGGTGACACTATGTTAAAAGGTGACACTATGTTAAAAGGTGACACTATGTTAAAAGGTGATACTATGTTAAAAGGTGACACTATGTTAAAAGGTGACACTATGTTAAAAGGTGACACTATGTTAAAAGGTGACACTATATTAAAAGGTGACACTATAAAAAGGTGACACTATGTTAAAAGATGATACTATATTAAAAGGTGACACTAAATTAAAAGGTGACATTATGTTAAAAGGTGACACTATATTAAAAGGTGACACTATATTAAAAGGTGACACTATAAAAAAGGTGACACTATGCTAAAAGGTGACACTATGGTAAAAGGTGTCACTATATTAAAAAAAAAAAAAAACTTACTCATGATATCTTTAAGGGGACTTCCATCAGTAGCGAAAGTAAAATAAAAATATATACACAAACGGTTACAAACAACAAAAACAACAATAACGACACAACAAGATTATCGGATCTATAAAGGGTAGTGATGTACAGGGTGTCTCATAAGTCATTCATATATATATATACGCCTGATACGCAGTTTATCCCCTACAGGAGCGGTGTGTGCTGAGCTGGGGGTGCGTATGCCTCGAGGGGGAGGCGTCTTCACCCACGTGTATGCCACCCTGGGGGAGCTGCCCGCCGTCCTTGTCGCCTCCACCCTTCTCCTCGACCTCATTCTCATCCCCGCCATCGGTAGGTCGACCTGTAGAAGCCCCCTTGGTGTGCATGTCTGTCTTATCTGCAGGTCGTGGTAGGTTTATCGAGTTATAGGTCTTGGTAAGTCGTGTACAGGTCCTGGTCTGGTACTGTACAGCCCTCCCAGTTAAAGGTCCTGGTAGATTCACTTTCAGGTCCTGGTAGATTCACTTTCAGGTCCTAATGGATTCACTTTCAGGTCCTGGTAGATTGAGTTAAAGGTCCTGGTAGATTCACTTTCAGGTCCTTGTAGATTCACTTTCAGGTCCTGGTAGATTCACTTTCAGGTCCTGGTAGATTCACTTTCAGGTCCTAATGGATTCACTTTCAGGTCCTGGTAGATTGTGTTAAAGGTCCTGGTAGATTCACTTTCAGGTCCTTGTAGATTCACTTTCAGGTCCTGGTAGATTCACTTTCAGGTCCTGGTAGATTCACTTTCAGGTCCTGGTAGATTGAGTGAAAGGTCCTGGTAGATTCACTTTCAGGCCCTGGTAGATTCACTTTCAGGTCCTGGTAGATTGTGTTAAGGTCCTGGTAGATTCTTTCAGGTCTGGTAGATTCACTTTCGGGTCCTGGTAGATTGATTAAGGTCCTGGTAGATTCACTTTCAGGTCCTGGTAGATTCACTTTCAGGTCCTGGTAGATTGAGTTAAAGGTCCTGGTAGATTGAGTTAAAAGTCCTGATAGATTCACTTTCAGGTCCTGGTAGATTGAGCTAAAGGACCTGGTAGATTCACTTTCAGGTCCTGGTAAATTCACTTTCAGGTCCTGGTACATCTAGTTACAGGTCCGGATAGATAAACAATAAACAAAAATATACAATTGGTTGACATATGAGCAGTAACAAAATGACTCATTTCTCCTCCTCCTCTTTCTTCACCCTGACTCACCCCTCCTCCCTCCCGACCCCTCTTCCTCCTTCACCCCTCCTCCTCACCCTAACTAACCCACAACTCTCCCCCCCCCAACAGCGGCACGAGGAAGCAGCGAGTACGTAGGAGGGGCCACGGACCAATGGATGAGTGACGTGGTCCAGACGAGGCTACCAATCCTACATGAGTGCCGCTACTTGGCCCCTCATCCTGACCTGTTGGCAGCGGCACTCCTCATCTTTTCTACTCTCATGGTCGTTGCTGGCACTAAGGTAAACACAGGGTAGGGTAGGGTTGAGAGAGAGAGAGAGAGAGAGAGAGAGAGAGAGAGAGAGAGAGAGAGAGAGAGAGAGAGAGAGAGAGAGAGAGAGAGAGAGAGAGAGTAGCATCAGCATCAAACACCAAAACATTAACCCACCACCATCATCACCACCACTAACACCACTAACACCACCACCATCACCACTAACACCACCGTCTCTCCCTTAGCTGGTGTGTCAGGTAGGCGCGGCGGGTGTGGGCGTGTCGCTGCTGGTGCTGATAGCCGTGGCCTTCACCGCCCTCCTCCACGCTGACGCCCAACACTGGACACACTCGCCAGGCTTCTTCCCCTACGGCCTACACGGGGTGAGTCGCCTGCTCCACTAATGTCTTGTTTTTGTGTTATCTTAGTCCACCTGTGTGTTATCTTAAGTTTCCTGTGTGTTATCTTAGCCCACCTTAGTGTTATCATGACCCATCTATTTGTAGTATAGCCCCACTTTTTTGTTATCTTACCCTACCTGTTTATCATCTTGTTACCTTGTTATCATCCTGTTATCAGTTCATTATGATCTTGTTATCCTGTTATCGCATGTTACCTGGCCCACCGTCACCTCATCATGCAATTATCGCGTGTTACCTGGCCCACCGTTCATCATCCAGGTGTTAACGTGATCATTACCTAAGCTTTACTTAATGTGGCTACAATATTGACCTAATTTCCTGATAATTACACCTCACCAGACACTCATTACAACTCATAACCTTTACGGGATAAGTTATGACTCATTTCTAATAGCTGTTTAAGTCTTTGGTTATAAAAATTCGTTATGGATTTAGATATATACCCAAGAAGGATATATACTTTTTTTCAGGTCGGATTTTAACCCATAAAATCCTGATTATATTTTTTGGGGTGAGGGCAATTAGCTGTTGTGGCGAAGCTGTATTTCTTAAGGTGTCATATAAAACATCGAATAGCTTAACCATGCAAGATCTATGTACAGTGATAGACAGTACACCTTGATGGTTGTACTGTACACGTGCTGTCCTGTTCGTGTACATCTCAGGTGTTCAGGGATGAAAAGTTTGCCCCGACAATTAATGACCCACATAACACCGAGGCTCAACAGGTGGGCAAGTATCGGGGAGACCTGATGACCGAACACGGCAACTTAATGTGAGGTTAATTTGTTAATAATGGCACAGGTGTGATGAAGATATAGATTAAACTTAATTAAATAACGAGGGGTTAAAGAAAGTGTTAACCCTCTTGTTTAAGTTGTTTCTCACCTGTCCACCTTTTGAGACTGTCTGAAGGAGGTGAAGACGCACTTAGCTTTAGTTACACAAAGTTTTATTTTTATCTACAAAATTGTTAAACATTGTGTAAGTGTTTGAAATATTTGCACCGTTTTCTTCAGCAAATGTTTAATTTTTCTCGGAGTTTTCTTTGGTGTTGTACATAATTAAAATTTGCCCTCACATGGTTTTTGTGAGTTTGGAATTTCCTCAGGTGTTATGAATGAGTTAATTAAGGTGAGGTGAGGTGAGCAGTGTGAGACACAGGTTCTCTTACCACTGTAAGTTGTATTGTGTGAGACTGACACTCGTGCTGGTGCCTCATCCCCCCAGGTAAAACACCTTAATTAAAATAACTTTCTCTCCTGCAGGTTGTGGGCGGGGCGGCCGTGCTGAGTGTTAGTGTGGGCGGCGCCCACCACGCCGGGCTGTTGGCAGGAGAGTGTAACCGTTATTCCCGTGTTGTGACGTGTGTGGGCGTGGGCGTGGGTGTGACGGCCCTGCTGGTGCTGTTCCCGTGTGCCGTGGGTGCCACTCTGGCTTCCTCCTCCCTCCCCTCTACGGCGCCCCTCACTCACCTCTTCCCCGGCTTGTCATTGGTTGGCATGCGCGCCCTGGTGGGCGTGGGGGCTGTGGTGGGGCTGTGGGCGGGGATCATCGGGGGGCTGCTGGCAGGGTCACGCCTCACGCACCGTCTGGCGTGTGATGGTCTGGCGCCCCGCTGCCTGAGTCGTGTGTCCAACCACACCGGCACGCCCTGGGTGGCTGCCCTCCTCTGCGGCGCCGCAGCTTCTTTCACTGCCGCAGTCTCATCATCTTGGCTCTTGCTACGGGCTGCGGGTGCGGGGAGCGTGAGTGCGGGCGTGGTGGGGGCGGCGGCGGTGCTCGCCCGCAGGTACCGCCCCGAGAACTCTCGCCACCCACTAGAGGTGACGCAGTGTGAGACGCCGCCCGCCCTCTCCCACAGCGCCAGTAGTCTGGCAGACTTGACGGAACTCGCGCCCGCCGCCCACCACGACTACCTCAGCAATTTTGACGATGCTGAACCTCGCCAGGTGACTGTGGAATGGGCGGCCGGCACCTGGGTCTCTGCCATCTTTGAGCCGCCCATGCCACCCACCTGGGCGTCCTGGAGGACGGCAAGGTTCCTGATGGGGACCTATATAGTAAACTGTGTGGCAGGTGTGGGCGTGGTGAGGGGTGCCAAGGAGCTGGACATAGGCATGTGGGCGTGGGCGGGCGTGGCACTGTGCGTATGTGGGTGTCTAGTGTGCGGGGTGGGACTGTGGTTACAGCCCCGCCACCCACCGCCCTCCCCCACCCAGCAGGACGCCGCCCCACTCCTGCCTCTGCTAGCCATCCTCGCCAACATCTTGCTGCTGCTACACTTGCCGCTCACCGCCCTCGCAGCCGCGTGTGCGGTTTGGGCGGTGGCGGGGGCGGCCTGGCTTCTACGAGGCCGCAACCGCAGCATGGAGGCCGTCCTCAGCCGTGCCCTCCTTACCCACCCCGGCCACCAGTCCCCAGCTGACCTCCTGTAGCTGCCACCCCCCCATTACTCTCCTGACCTAAGTTATCCCTAGCTGACCTCCTCACCCACCTTCTTGCCCCCCCCCTCCCCCGGCTGACCCGCTGTAGCCGACGTGACCTTTGACCCGCCAGAGGTGACCCCGGGCCCACCAAGCTTCCAGAAGGACATATCGCCTTAACATATCTCGTGTACTGTACATAGCGCCTGACTCACTTTTTGATAACCAGTGACGAAGAGTTTGTCCCACACCAATATTTTCCCACGGTACGGAGCCACTGTTAGGTGTGAAGAGTTATACCTGGAGTGTGTTGGAGTATGGTGGAGTGTTTTGGAGTGTGGTTGAGTGTCAAGTATGTTGAAATGTGGTGGAGTGTGGTAGAGTGTGTTGAAGTGTGGCAGAGTATGGTGAAGTGTGTAAATGTGTGGTGGAGTGTGTTGAAAAATATGTCGGAGTGCGGTGGCGTGTGCATAAATGTGGTGAAGTGTGGTGGAATGTGTATCGGGGTGTGGTGGAGTGTGCAAAAGTTTAGCGGAGAGTCTCGATGTGAGTTAGAGTGTGGTGGTGTGTTAGAGTGAAGCGTTGTGTCGGAGTATGCTAGGGTGTATTAGGAGTGTACTGGAGTGTACTGGAGTATAGTAAAGATCTATCCCTTGTGTACTGGAGTGTAACCGGGTTGTAATGGAAAATACTGGAGTACACTGAACCGAGTTAGAGTGTACTAAAGTGCGCTGGGGTGTAGTGAAATGTACTGGAGTGTTGTGGAGTGTACTGAAATATTAGGAAGGGTAATGGAGTGTACTGGAGTGTGTTGGAGATTAAGAGTGTCGCCGGAGTGTATTTGGATAAGGTGGAGTGCAGTGGTGTATTAAAATGTGCTGATGTGTACTGGAGTGTATTGAAGTGTACTGGAGTGTAGTGGAGTGTAGTGGAGTGTACTGGAGTGTAGTGGAGTGTATTGAAGTGTAGTGGAGTGTAGTGGAGTGTATTGAAGTGTAGTGGAGTGTAATGGAGTGTAATGGAGTGTATTGAAGTGTAGTGGAGTATACTGAAGTGTACTGAAGTATAGTGGAGTGTACTGGAGTGTAATGGAGTGTACAGTGGCTGGACAACTCCTCAAATTTTCTCGATATGCAGTTGTTGTGACCACTTCTAATGTAATAAAGTGCTATTTAAATATATACAGTGTTTACTTACGTCCCCCCACCTGACAGTTCCTACCTGACCTGGCTTGGAGAAGGACGTGCCTCTAAGTGCTCGTGTTAGTGACCAGAGGAAATGGCCGCCGTGGATCATTGTGTTGTGGGGGAAGAGGGACGGTGTGTAAAGAACCTGGCTACTTTGTTAAGTCAGCTGGGGCAGTTGAGGAGAGAGATGGACGTGTTAAAGGGGGAGAACGAAGCCCTCAGGACTGAACTCCTTCAGGTAGGTGTCCTGCCTGGCAGGACACCTGCGAAGGAGGAACAGGCGTGAAGAGTGGCTGCTTCCAAGAGGACTAGGGTCAGACTCAGGAAAGCTGACCAAGGTGTGGAGTGCAGTAACCCCTACCAAGTGTTGGAGGAAGCTGGCGAGGAGGAGAAGGGGCAGGACGAGGAAGAGAAGAGGCAGGACGATGTGGTGCCAGGAGAGAAAAGGGCAGTAGTTCAGACCCTGCCCAGTGGTAAGGTCGTGGTAGTTGGTGACAGCCAGGTGAGGTTCTTAGATAGGACTTTTTGTGCAAGAGATAGGAAACGTAGGACTAGGGTGTGTTTTCCTGGGGCTGGGATAGGGCATGTAGCTCAGAGGATAGACAGGGTTTTGTCAGGGGAGGGTACCAAGTCAGTAGTGTGTCTTAGTGTGGGAGGTAACGACATAGGAAAAGTTAGGAGTGAGGAACTTTTCAAGAGGTATAGGGAGGCGCTGGGGAAGGTTAGAGATAGGGGAGGGATCCCGATAGTATGTGGTGTCTTGCATAGAAGGGGAGTTGGTCGTGAATGGCTGTCCAGGGCAATTGCTATAAATTGCCGACTGGAAAAACATTGTGCAAGCAATGGTTGGGCATTCATTGATAACTGGCAACCATTCCATGGCAACGACTACCTGTACAGTCGTGACGGAGTACACGTGTCTCGCGAGGGGGTAAAGACGTTGTCTGCATCCCTGGAGAGTGAAATTGTCACTCCAAAGGGGGGGTTTCGCCAGTAGAGAGAGGTCGGGGTAAGTGGGAGTCAAAAACAAGAAGGTCCTGGGGAGTAAAATTAGTTACTCAGGACAAGGGGTAAAACAGGACCGGGGAAGGGTAGGTTTAAATGTATACTATACAAACAGTAGGAGAGTTAGAAATAAAATCGACTTGCTGAGAGCAGTTGTATGTACCGAGAATGTAGACGTCATAGCAATCACCGAAACTTGGATGAATCTGGCGAGCAAGAACTTTTTATCAGAGTACCACATAGAAGGGTACAACCTTTTTCACAAGGACAGGGAAGGTAGGAAGGGGGAGGGGTCGCACTCTTCGTCAGGGATACATTAAAATGTTGTATTAATAATTCAATAAAGGGTGAAATTGGAATCGAGTCTGTAGGGGTAGAAATTGCGGAAGGAAGAGAAAAACTAATTATGGGAGTGATTTACAGGCCCCCAAGTCTTGTGAAAGAAGCAGCTCAGCCTATATGGCAGGAAATGAGTAGGGCAGCAAAATATAACAACCTGTGCATTATGGGGGATTTCAACTTCAGAAATATTGACTGGGACAACATTGTAGGTGACTATGAATCTGAAGACTTCCTAGATGCCGTACAGGACAATTTTTTGAAACAACTAATTACAGAACCTCCTAGAGGTGACAATATATTAGACCTAGTATTAACAAATAAAGAAAATATTATCAGAGATATCACAGTAGGGGAAGAACTAGGTAACAGTGATCACAGCGAAATCAGGTTCACTCTAAACAAAAAACAAAAACAATGACAATATGGTCAGAGTCCCAGACTTTCGATCAGCATATTATAAGGGTTTAAGAAGGTACCTAGGTGAGGTCACCTGGGAACAGTCAGGCCAGTCCCCAGTAGGAACTGGTGAGGTCACAGATGACACAACAATTGATCATGACTATAATATATTCACTCGCATACTACACAAAGCACAAGAACAAAATATACCATACAAAAAAATGAGGTCAAATAAGAATGAGTGTAAGGAACAGTTTAGTGGACCCCTCGTAAATTTATTTACAAAATCATTAGACACGGGAGTTGGGAGTTGTGCCAGACTTGTGGAAACAGGCAAATGTAGTACCCATATTCAAAAAGGGAGACAGAGCATCAGCGTCAAATTACCGGCCGATTAGTTTGACGTCAGTAGTGGGGAAAATTCTTGAATCAATTATAGCAAATAGCATCCGATCACATTTAGAGAAAAGCAAATTAATCTACGACTCTCAACATGGGTTTACAAAGGGAAAATCTTGTTTAACAAATCTGCTGACGTTTTTTAGGAAAGTCTTCGAGGTAGTAGATAATGACGAGAATTACGATGTTATTTACTTAGACTTTAGCAAAGCGTTTGACAGAGTGCCACATCAGAGGCTTCTGAGAAAAGTTAAGGCTCATGGCATCGATGGGAAAGTTTTAAATTGGATAAAATCATGGCTCACCGATAGAACACAGAGGGTCAGAGTAGATGGTGTTAAATCTGAGTGGGGCTGTGTAACCAGTGGGGTTCCCCATGGGTCAGTACTGGGCCCACTCTTGTTCATAACCTACATAAACGATCTAGATACTGGGATCAGCAGTGACATAAGCAAGTTTGCGGATGACACCAAAATAGGGCGGCATATTAATTCGGGGCAGGATGCAAATGCACTACAGGAGGATTTAAATAAACTGCAGGAGTGGTCAGAAAAATGGCAAATGAAATTCAACACCAGCAAGTGCAGCGTACTTAATATTGGAAGAACAAATACTGTCAATGTATACAGCCTTAACAACATCAACCTAGAGAGGTCAACTTGTGAAAGACACTTAGGGGTACTTGTAAGCCCGGACCTACGGCCTAGAAAACAGTGCGTTAATGTTCGAAATAAGGCAAACAGAGTATTGGGTTTTATATCTAAAAGTGTAAGTAATAAGAGTGCAGAGGTCTTATTCCAACTATATCTTGCGCTAGTCAGGCCGCACCTCCATTATGCGGTTCAGTTCTTGTGCCCTTATTATAGAATGGATATCAATTCACTGGAGTCGGTGCAGCGAAGAATGATTCCGGGACTTAGAAACCTTCCATATCAAGACAGGTTAAAGAAACTAAACTTGCATTCCCTAGAACAGGGGTTCTCAACCAGGGGGGAATTTCCCCCCTCAGGTTTTCAGGGGGGGGGGGAACTGATACTAATATGGAAAAAATAAAGGATTTTCAGTATTATATGCATATTATTTGGAATGCACTTTTTGAGGCAGACAATCTTGGAAAGGAGGGGGGAATGACATTCTGACATATGGTGAAAGGGGTGCATGGGGCAAACAAGGTTGAGAACCACTGCCCTAGAAAGACGAAGAGTGCGGGGAGATATGATAGAAGTATTTAAGTAGGTGAAAGGAATCAATAAAGGTGATATAGATAAAGTTCTTATACTATCCGAGCAGGATAGGACTCGTAGCAACGGATTTAAGTTGGATAAGTTTAGGTTTAGGAGGGAGATAGGAAGGAACTGGTTCACAAATAGGGTGGTGGACGAGTGGAACAAGCTTAGCAACTTGTAGTAAGTGCTGGAACGCTGGAAAGTTTCAAAAGGAGGCTAAATAGATTCATGGACGATAGAGAGTGGTTGTAACTCTCGACAGGAGCTGCCATGCACAGGCCAACCGGCCTATTGCAGACTCCTTATTTTCTTATGTTCTTATGTTATGACTCTACCTGCCATCCCACCTGGCTCTACCTGCCATCCAACCTGACTCTACCTGCCATCCCACCTGACTCTACCTGCCATCCCACTTGACTCTACCTGCCATCCCACTTGACTCTACCTGCCATCCAACCTGACTCTACCTGCCATCCCACTTGACTCTACCTGCCATCCCACCTGACTCTACCTGTCTATCTCTATGTCAACAAATACGATGCCTTAAAGCTATTTTTTTCTACTGTATATCATGAACAAATATGAGATTTAGTGCTATTTTCTTCCTCTAAATTATGAAGACAAATTAGATTAAAAATTAATCTTTTTGTTTAAATAAGTAAATCACAGAATGACTGATAAGTACTGAGGTTAATCCAGTTAGACTTTCGTGTTACCTGTAAACCTTAACTCTGGTTGATTAGACCCCACGCACTCTAACACACCCTAGGACCCAACGTCACGCACTCTTATCACATCCTACAAGATCATGGACAGATTTATATATATGATCCACAACACTTTAACACACCCTAGAAGGCAGAAAGCTTATTATCTAACCAAATTCACGCACTCTAACATACCCAGAAGGGAATAAATATTACGGATCACCTGAAGAATCGTCACCCCAGAATGTCCACCTGAAGAATCGTCACCCCAGCCCACAGTGAATATAATTTGGATAATTAGGATAACATAAATATATTCCTTTGTGTTATGCATCTTTATTGTGAAAAGTTTAAAGATAACAAAATAAGAATAATATACACCTAACCTAACCTAACCTAACCTAACCCAACTTAACCTAACCTAACCTAACCTAACCCAACTTAACCTAACCTAACCCAACCTAACCTAACCCAACCTAACCTAACCTAACCCAACCTAACCTAACCTAACCCAATCCCAACCCAACCCCCAACCCAACCTAACCTAACCAACCCAACCTAACCAACCTAACCCAATCCCAACCTAATCAAAACCTAACCAACCTAAAACCCAACTTAACCAACCCAACCTAACCTAACCCAACTAACCTAACCTAACCTAACCTAACCTAACCTAACCCAACCTAACCTAACCTAACCTAACCTAACCATGGAGGGTCCTGACCCCACCTGAAGAATTGTCACCCTGCCAAACGCTGGGGTAACAATTCTTCAGGTGATCCAAGATTACTAACAAATCTCACGCACTCTTAACAACCCCCGACGAGAATAAACCAGACTATCGCACCAATCTCACGCACTCTAACACACCCGGAGGAGAAGAGAAGAAAGCTGACAGTCCAACCCACCGTCACGCACTCTAACACACTCTACCAGGTAAACACCGTCAATATCCACACTAGACTCAATCACTGTGGAAAAAACAATTCAATTTTCAGCCTATTTTCAGAGCCAGACTATAGGCAAAGACACGACCACATGACCTGTTGTGATACTGGGTGAGGGAGGGGTGGGGGGGAGGGAGGGGGTGAGGAGGTGAGGGGGTGAGGGGATGAGGGGTGAGGGAGGCAGGGTGAGGAGTGAGGGAGTAGGGGGTGAGGTGAGGGAGGGAGGGGGTAGTGAGGAGTAGGGGTGAGGGAAGGTTAGGTTAGGTTAGGTTAGGTTAGGTTAGGTTAGGTTAGGTTAGGTTAGGATTAGGTTAGGTTAGGTTAGGTTAGGATTAGGGTAGTTAATCTTGATATGATTCAATACAGCCCTACTTACGATGCATTACAATCACCATTAACCATCACCACAACACACTGTATCACCATGCTGTGTGTGATGGGTGATGGGTGGATGGTAGGGGGCGTTGGGTGATGGGTGGTGGGTGATATATCAAAATTTCAGTGCAGTTTACAAAGTTGGCCTCTCACTCAACTATTGATCACCGCATGTAGGAGAGAGAGAGAGAGAGAGAGAGAGAGAGAGAGAGAGAGAGAGAGAGAGAGAGAGAGAGAGAGAGAGAGAGAGAGAGAGAGAGAGAGAGAGAGAGAGGGGAACAACCCATGACTTAATATCGAAAAGTAAATAAACAAACCGAAAAAATCTAAGAAAAAATAATAATCGTCTCTTATCTAAAAAAAAAAAAAAATAAATAAATAAAACACCATACATTAAAACAGAGAACTTTCCTCCAGTGCACAGGTGAGAAACTTTCCTCCAGTGCACAGGTGAGAAACTTTCCTCCAGTGCACAGGTGAGAAACTTTCCTCCAGTGTACAGGTGAGAAACTTTCCTCCAGTGTACAGGAGAGAAACTTTCCTCCAGTGCACAGGTGAGAAACTTTCCTCCAGTGTACAGGTGATAAACTTTCCACCAGTGCACAGGTGAGAAACTTTTCTCCAGTGTACAGGTGAGAAACTTTCCTCCAGTGCACAGGTGAGAAACTTTCCTCCAGTGCACAGGTGAGAAACTTTCCTCCAGTGTACAGGTGAGAAACTTTCCTCCAGTGTACAGGTGAGAAACTTTCCTCCAGTGTACAGGTGAGAAACTTTCCTCCAGTGTACAGGTGATAAACTTTCCACCAGTGCACAGGTGAGAAACTTTCCTCCAGTGCACAGGTGAGAAACTTTCCTCCAGTGTACAGGTGAGAAACTTTCCTCCAGTGTACAGGTGAGAAACTTTCCTCCAGTGTACAGGTGAGAAACTTTCCTCCAGTGTACAGGTGAGAAACTTTCCTAACCCAACCCAACCTAACCTAAACTCCACATGCCCTCGTTTTACAAAGTTGTATATAACAAACTACATACCACATAGATTTCTGTCAGTCGATACAACTCCACAGCACCTCCTGTCCTCCAACACACACCCACCAAGCAACACCTCTGTCCCTCCAACACAAACACCCTCCAAGCAGCACCCCTGTCCTTCCAACACACACCCACCAAGCAGCACCCTTGTCAACACACACCTCCAAGCAGCACCCCTGTCCCTCCAACACACACCTCCAAGCAGCACCTGTCCTCCAACACACACCCTCCAAGCAGCACCCCTGTCCCTCCAACACACACCCACCAAGCAACACCCTGTCCCTCCAACACACACCCTCCAAGCAGCATCCTGTCTTCCAACACACACCCACCAAGCAGCACCCCGTCAACACACCCTCCAAGCAGCACCCCTGTCCCTCCAACACACACCCTCCACAACAACCGGTCCCTCCAACACACACCTCCAAGCAACACCCGTCCCTCCAACACACACCCTCCAAGCAGCACCCTGTCCCTCCAACACACACCCACCAAGCAGCACCCTCCCCCTCCAACACACACCCTCCAAGCAGCACCCCTGTCCCTCCAACACACCCTCCAAGCAGCACCCTGTCATTCCAACACACACCTCCAAGCAACACCCCTGTCATTCCAACACACACTCTCCAAGCAGCACCCGTCAACACACACCTCCAAGCAACACCCCGTCCCTCCAACACACCCACCAAGCAGCACCCCTGTCCCTCCAACACACCCTCCAAGCAGCACCCCTGTCCCTCCAACACACACCCTCCAAGCAGCACCCCCGCCTCCAACACACACCCTCCAAGCAGCACCGTCCCTCCAACACACACCTCCAAGCAGCACCGTCCCTCCAACACACACCCTCCAAGCACCCCGTCCCTCCAACACACACCCTCCAAGCAGCACCGTCATTCCAACACACTTCCAAGCAGCACCCCGTCAACACACACCATCCAAGCAACACCTGTCCCTCCAACACACACCCTCCAAGCAGCACCCCGTCAACACACACCCTCCAAGCAGCACCCCTGTCCCTCCAACACACACCCTCCAAGCAGCACCCTGTCCCTCCAACACACACCTCCAAGCAGCACCCCTGTCCCTCCAACACACACCTCCAAGCAGCACCCTGTCCCTCCAACACACACCTCCAAGCAGCACCCCGTCCCTCCAACACACACCTCCAAGCAGCACCCCGTCATTCCAACACACTCTCCAAGCAGCACCCCGTCAACACACCATCCAAGCAACACCCCGTCCCTCCAACACACACCTCCAAGCAGCACCCCGTCAACACACACCTCCAAGCAGCACCCTGTCCCTCCAACACACACCTCCAGCACCCCGTCATTCCAACACACACCTCCAAGCAGCACCCCGTCAACACACACCTCCAAGCAACACCCGTCCCTCCAACACACACTCTCTAAGCAGCACCCCGTCCCTCCAACACACACTCTAAGCAGCACCCCGCCCTCCAACACACACCCTCCAAGCAACACCCCGTCCCTCCAACACACACTCTAAGCAGCACCCCGTCAACACACACCATCCAAGCAACACCCCGTCCCTCCAACACACACTCTCTAAGCAGCACCCCGTCAACACACACCATCCAAGCAACACCCTGTCCCTCCAACACACACCTCAGCAGCACCCCGTCAACACACACCCTCCAAGCAGCACCCCGTCCCTCCAACACACACCCACCAAGCAGCACCCCGTCCCTCCAACACACCTCCAAGCAGCACCCCTGTCCCTCCAACACACACCCACCAAGCAACACCCCGTCATTCCAACACACACCTCCAAGCAGCACCCCGTCCCTCCAACACACACCCTCCAAGTAGCACCCCGTCAACACACACCATCCAAGCAACACCCCGTCCCTCCAACACACACCCACCAAGCAGCACCCCGTCCCTCCCAACACACCCACCAAGCAGCACCCCGTCCCCAACACACACTCCAAGCAGCACCCGTCAACACACACCATCCAAGCAACACCCCGTCCCTCCAACACCCCGTCCCTCCAAGCAGCACCCCGTCCCTCCAACACACACCCACCAAGCAGCACCCCGTCCCTCCAACACACACCCTCCAGCAGCACCCCGTCATTCCAACACACACTCTCCAAGCAGCACCCCGTCAACACACACCATCCAAGCAACACCCGTCCCTCCAACACCGTCCCTCCAAGCAGCACCCCGTCCCTCCAACACACACCCACCAAGCAGCACCCCTGTCCCTCCAACACACACCCTCCAAGCAGCACCCCGTCATTCCAACACACACTCTCCAAGCAGCACCCTGTCAACACACACCACCAAGCAACACCCCGTCCCTCCAACACCCGTCCCTCCAAGCAGCACCCCGTCCTCCAACACACACCCACCAAGCAGCACCCCGTCCCTCCAACACACACCCTCCAAGCAGCACCCCGTCATTCCAACACACACTCCAAGCAGCACCCCTGTCAACACACACCATCCAAGCAACACCCCGTCCCTCCAACACACCCTCCAAGCAGCACCCCGTCAACACACACCTCCAAGCAGCACCCCGTCCCTCCAACACACACCTTCCAAGCAGCACCCCGTCCCTCCAACACACACCTCCAAGCAGCACCGTCAACACACACCCTCCAAGCAACACCCCGTCCCTCCAACACACACCCTCCAAGCAGCACCCCGTCAACACACACCTCTGCCAACCATGTATCACAGACGGGGCGAGACAGCACAGGCTATATATATATATTTCACAATGTTTTTTTCCACCTGGATATTTGTGAACCAATTGTATTTTTTACGACAACCTTAGTAAGAGAGACGTGACTATACGCTATCTATACTGTCCGCTGTAAGTCACTTGCCCTTGTCTGTATGGTGTGTATATCTTCAGCTTTTGTGTGTGTGTGTGTGTTTGGATGTATGTGTGGTGAGGAAAGGAAAGGAAAGGAAAGGAGGTGGAGAGGTGTCCAGATATGCTTGTTGTAGCGTCATTGTGTTTCACATGACGGCTGGAGACTAATAGTGTTTGGGTATTAGTGGAGCTGATGTTGGCATTGTTTGTGTAAGCTACAGCCTTCTACTGTGTGTGTGTGTGTGTGTGTGGTAGGGGATGTATATGTGTGTGTAGGTGGAGTGTGGGGGAGGGAAGTGTGGGGAGGGAAGTGAGGGGAGGGAAGTGTGAGGGAGGGAAGTGTGAGGGGAGGGAAGTGTGAGGGGGAAGTGGGGGAGGGAAGTGTGGGGAGGGATGTGTGGGGCAGTGATGTGTGGGGGATGGAAGGGTGAGGGAGGGTGTGGGGGGACACATCTCAGTTTTTGTTGCACCGAGTAATGAGAAAGTAGAACTAACTCACCCAAATTCTCATACTCGGCTTCATTCAGAACCCCTCCTCCTCCTCTTCTTCCTCCTCCCCCCCACCGCCTCCTCCTCCCCCACCGCCTCCTCCCTCCCCCTCCTCCTCCTCATCGCCCCCGCCCTCCCTCTTCCTCATCGCCCCCTGCCTCCTCCTCTTCCCTCCTCCCTCCTCCTCCTCCTCCTCCTCCCCCACCGCCTCCTCCCCCCCCACCGCCTCCCCCTCCTCCTCCTTCTTCCTCATCCCCCCGCCTCCTCCTCCTCTTCATCGACAATAACGAGAAACCTCGCAAGACTCATTCATATAAATTATCTCAATTTTTTTCATGATTCGTGAATGTGAACCACTCAAACCTATGCTTTACCTACAGACTTCCAAACCTGACCTCCTACAAATCTCCAACAAACCTCCAAATGTGCCCTCCAACAAACCCTAAACGTGCCCTCTTAAAAACCTTTATAGGTACTGTACCTTCCTACAAACCTTAAATTCTGCTGCTCCAACAAAACACCAAATCTGCCCCTTCAACAAACCTCCAAACCTTCCTCCAACAAAACACCAAACCCTCCAACAAACCTCCAAACCTTCCCTCCAACAAATCTTCTCCAACAAACCCCCAAACCTTCCCTCCAACAAAACACCAAATCTGCCCCTTCAACAAACCTCCAAACCTTCCCTCCAACAAAACACCAATCTGCTCCCTTCAACAAAACCTCCAAACCTTCCCTCCCACAAACTTCCAAACCTTCCTCCAACAAACCTCCAAACCTTCTTCTCCAACAAACCCCCAAACCTTTCCCTCCAACAAAACACCAAATCTGCCCCTTCAACAAACCTCCAAACCTTCCCCTCCAACAAAACACCAAATCTGCCCCTTCAACAAAACCTCCAAACCTTCCCCTCCCACAAACTTCCAAACCTTCCCCTCCAACAAACCTCCAAACCTTCTTCTCCAACAAACCCCCAAACCTTTCCCTCCAACAAAACACCAAATCTGCCACTCTAACAAACCTCCAAATCTGTCCCTCCAACAAAGTGAATCACATCCACAACAAGACAATCAAGGGCGGGATGGGGAGGAGACGACAGCCTGAGGATCGTCCACGTCTTTTGTCGCTGCTGACGAGGTTGTGAATGATGATTGTGGCGCCCTCACCTCCGGCAGTAATTCTATCAGGGCCTGAAACCAATCTGGTGTAAATTGTGCTTTATGGTGGAGTTCACGGCGACTTAGTGATGCTTCCTTCGTTAGCTGGCGTGTTACCATGGCAACAACAGGGACGGGGTTTCTACAGTGTTACCATGGCAACAACATGTACAGGGTTTCTACAGTGTTACCATGCCAACAACAGGTACGGTGTTTCTACAGTGTTACCATGCCAACAACAGGTACAGGGTCTCTACAGTGTTACCATGCCAACAACAGGTACGGTGTTTCTACAGTGTTACCATGCCAACAGCATTTACGGGGTTTCTACAGTGTTACCATGCCAACAACAGGTACGGTGTTTCTACAGTGTTACCATGCCAACAACATGTACAGGGTTTCTACAGTGTTACCATGGCAGCAACAGGTACGGTGTTTCTACAGTGTTACCATGCCAAGAACAGGTACAGGGTTTCTACAGTGTTACCATGCCAACAACAGGTACGGTGTTTCTACAGTGTTACCATGCCAACAGCATTTACGGGGTTTCTACAGTGTCACCATGCCAACAACAGGTACGGTGTTTCTACAGTGTTACCATGCCAACAACATGTACACAGGGCTTCTGACAGTGTTACCACATGCCAACAACAGGCACTGGTGTTTCTAATAGTGTTACCACAGGCATGGTGTTTACAGTGCTACTCATGCCAACAACATATTATGGTTCTTACAGTGTTGCCCATGCCAACAACAGGTAATGTAGCTTTATAGTGTTACTATGCTAACAAATATGTACAGGGTTTTCAGTGTTACTATGCTAACAGGCATGTTTTTATATGTTACTACACACATGTACAGGGTTTCTACAGTGTTACCATGGCAGCAACAGGTACGGTGTTTCTACAGTGTTACCATGCCAACAACATGTACAGGGTCTCTACAGTGTTACCATGGCAGCAAACATGTACAGGGTTTCTACAGTGTTACCATGGAAACAGCATCTCTAGGGCTGCTACACAGTTACCATGGCGACATCTACAGAGCTTCTTTAGGGTTACCATGACAACGACACCTCTACAGAGTTATCATTTCCAATACACCTACAACCCAATTTAACCTAACCTAACCCAACACAATTTACACTTACCTAACACTAACCTTATCTTACACTAACGTAACCAAACCAAACCTAACCAAACACTAACCTAACTCAATCAACCATCACTCCCTCTCCTCAGCTCTCTTATGTCGAATCCAGACTAATCGAAGTATACCTGTATATTTGTGGGTGAAACTCCCCTACACTATGAGGCCACTACTGGTGAGTGATGTATGGTGATTGGTTTATGGTGGGTGAACGATACTATTTGGTCAAGATTAGGTCAGATAAGGTTGCATTAGTGATTGATTTAAGGCTAGTGAACGATACTTTTTTTCATTATAAATCACGTCATAGCAACAATAACAACGATAAAAAAATCACACTAAATAGATGTTCAAAAATCATAATCCCTTTAACCGAAACTAAGCTAACCATAATCTCACCGAACCCTCAAATATGATATCAAAATAATACTTCAAAACATAAAAATAAACAAATAAATAAATAAATAAATAAATGAAATAAATAAATAAATAAATAAATGAAATAAATTGTCCAGGGAATTTTGTCCTCAGCTGCAGGTTCTCCGCTCTCCGTCATGTGAAAGAAATATTATCATTGTTTCTTTTTGAGGACGAAATTACCTCAACTTGTATTTGCATTTTCAATATCAACCCCCGGCCTTATCTTACACTATACTGAAGGGAGTTACTACGTGGGAGGGAGGGAGAGAGTTATGACATTGCTGTTACTTATGAACATTGAAGGTAAGTTATAACATTGTGGGATGTTCCTTGGGCCTGATTTCACCTATATCATGGACAAGTTAACCTAACCTAACCTAACCTAACCACACCCCTGTCTTATAGGTAGAAGTATATATATATATAAATGGTTTAATTACATTAGACTTGCATAACTTCATCACCCCTGTAACTTTCCGCTAGCTATGACGTTCATATTCAGAGCACGTGATAAGGTGTGTCCACGGGAAGACGCGTCACTTAGCTGAGTTAATCATTAAGTAACCGGCTCTCTGGCCACCTATTGCGGGCAGTAGTTTGATATCACTCACTAGAGGAAGACGTTATTGAGAGCCATCGTGGATGGTTCCGTCTTCCCTCAATGGGCCCTACTCACTCTCACTCAACTATCTCATCAACAGGGACGTAGTTATTAGAGGTAGTTAACACAGCCTCCGTCCTCATTAACACTCATAGCTACAGTGGTAAGTTACGGTGATAATCCTGTTTGAAAGTGTACATAGAACTGTAGGTTATGTATAATAAATACGAACAAAGGACCATATTGGATTTCACTACGGAAGATCCAATAAACTTTGTGTCTATATTTTAATACATCTAGAATATAAGGTAACGTGCTTCATAAGAGATTGTTACAAGTGGTGACAACCCAGGAAGGTTGTTACATATATGACAGCTTTACAAGTAGCTGTTATACACACTAACAGCCACCTCAACAGATACACAGTTGGTAAAGGTTGAGATATTATGTTCTCCCCATTACTGTGGCATAACTGTTACATCTGTTACTAAGAGAAGCAATTAACAACAACAACAGGTATCTCTCACTGTTTCACCTCAAACTAAGTAAAGGTCTCTCTCTCTCTCTCTCTCTCTCTCTCTCTCTGACAAGTAACAAATTGTTCCTCTGTTTGTTTTACTTTGTTTTGTTATTGTAGTAAAGGAAACACCCACAACAAAGAATGAGTGAAAGAGAGAAAAAGAGACAGACAGATATACAGTAATGGCGGCAGAGACAGAGAGAGAGAGAGAGAATGAAAGAGAGAATGAAAGAGAGAGAGAGAGAGAAGAGAAAGAGAAAGAGAGAGAGAGCTAGGTTACACTTGCTGCTAGATGGTGCTGCTTTTTATCTCACTGCAAAAGTTTCAGGTTACAAGTTACTTAGCTGGGGCTGCCCTGCTGCTGTGGTGTCTATTATTAAATTTGAACCTCCTGGGTGTGGGTGTGTAGGTGTGGATGGGGTGGTGTGTGGGTGGGTGTGTGTGTTGTGGGGTGTGGGGTGTGGTGGTGGGTGGGTGGTATGTGGGACAGCACGAGTTCTGTCTTTTTCTGGTCTGTCTATCTTCTTTCTCTCAGTCCTGAACACCACTCTTGGATCCCCACCAAGTCCTTTTGGAACTCCTCACCAAGTCCCTGACCCCTCTCCCCACCAAGTCCCTGAACCCCCCGCCAAGTCCCTCTAACCCTCCCCACTAAGTCCCTGACCTCCCCCCACCAAGTCCTCCTGACCTCCCACCACAAGTCCCTCGACCTCCCCCACCAAGTCCCTGACCCCTCCCCCCCACCAAGTCCCTGACCCCTCCCCAACCAAGTCCCTGACCCCTTCCCCCAAGTCCCTGAACCCCACCAAGTCCCTGACCCCCCTCCCCACCAAGTCTCAGGACCCCCCTTCCCCACCAAGTCCCCTGACCCCCCCCAGTTTCTAAGATCAGCTAAGCAACATTACAATTCAATGTGTGTAACTGCATGAGCTTGTTTGATTATCTTGAGCAGTCATTATAACTTTCCCTCCCGCAGCCACGACTTCAACTCTGTAACTAACTCCTGTGCCTCCTGCTGTCGTGGTCCTCCTCCTACTCCAGACCTTCTACTCTTACTACTCCAGACCTCCTCCTCCTCCTTCTACTATTACTCCGCAAGACCTCCCCTTCCTCTTATTATTCGTATTACTCCTACTGCTATCGAGAGAGAGAGAGAGAGAGAGAGAGAGAGAGAGAGAGAGAGAGAGAGAGAGAGAGAGAGAGAGAGTCGTTTGTAATATAACCAGCAATAATAATAATAATAATAATAATAATAATAATAATAATAATAATAATAATAATAATAATAATAAAGACTCCTTAACAACCATGAACAACAACCCAGCATCACGTGGCAGCTCAATTAAACGACCATCCATAATAGCCAACAACTCCACTAATAACCTTCACTACAACCTACAACACATAAGACTCCTATCGCTTATAATCCTTACCTGTTGATGGACTTGTTTAATTACTCTCCTTACGCACTTTAAGGTCTTATAGTTGTTAAAGAACAGTAATACCATAACGTCACCTTCAAATTACATTGTTTTAACTTTTCACAATCACAACTCCTTCGCTATAACACAAATATACAACCTCGTATAACTCAAAGGAATTAACATCTAATCCATATTTCATGATAATAGTTTATGTTGTGTTTTGTTAGTGTTCGTCATAAGCGCCAGAAAACAGTGACGCATCAACAAACAAATGTTGCAGTTTCCGGTTACCTGTGGAATCACTAATTAGAGGTGAACTGAAAGCAACATTCATAAATGTTTATGGGTTAAGTTTTCAAACCCAAATGGTCTTTTCTCCATTAATTAAGAAATTAAACTATTGCACAATTACTAGGATATCACCTTAATTAACTCTATGAGCTGTGAGCATGAATTAGCTTCGTGGTCACACGTCTAGGGGGAGCGAGAGACAGGAGCAGGGTGACCGACGGCCGGCTACTTTATTCACGACTACAGTCAAGAGACGAGAGTTCAATGGAAATATACTGTCACGTGTCCAATGGATGACTACTCACGGCTCACAGGAATAGTTACCGTGGGTGATGTAATTATATAAACCTAATGTATATAACCCACTTTTATTTCTGTCTGTTAGACAGGGGATAATACACAAATGAGCATCAGAGTGGACAATATCGAATCATATTTCACAGTACTGGATTATCTTTTTTACGGGATTTATAAAGTCTCTAATGTTTCCGGAGTTCATTATTATTTATTTTTCTCATCTTTTATTTTTACCCCGACACACACACTCTCTCTCTCTCTCTCTCTCTCTCTCTCTCTCTCTCTCTCTCTCAGGTTCAAAGGCTTGTTTCCACTTACGTATTCAATATAAAACAGCTGGAATATTGGATATATGGAGCCAATACTAGAGTGCGTGGACAGCTAGCTAGTTTAGTTTACACATAGAATAAACCCGTGCTAGAGTCCCGTGTTGGTATATTCTGTAAAAAAAACACAAAAAAAAAACACACACACACACAAAAGAAAACCGCCCCAACGCCCCGCTAAATTGTCATCTAATAGCGAACTGTGGTTAAAGACCCTCCCACCCTAACTGTCCAATCACCTACATACATAACAATACCAAACTACCCCCAAACAGCCACTAGTTAAAATAATACAACACACACACACACACACACACACACACACACACACACACACACACACACTATCATGGATTCTATACCATAACATCGCCAACAATTTATGGCCAGAAATAGAAACGGTTCTGTAGCAGCAACTGTGCATTTTATTTAAGGAAAATATATATATTGTTGGCAGAGTGTAGAGCTGAGTGTAAACAAACGCGCGTGATATTGTAACTTTCAACAGCGAGGCTAAAGTTATTCTTTCCGTGTGTATATCAAATATGTGTGTGTGTGTGTGTGTGTGTGTGTGTGTGTGTGTGTGTGTGTGTGCCTCCGTGTGCATGTGCGTTCTGTTTACCTTTCTCCTTGTTTATCGGCTCTCCCCTTCCTTCACAAACTTCTATCGTCGCCTGAGTGACTTTAATAACACTGCTTGACGTATTCCCTTTATCCAGTATCCTTACATTTATTTAAGTTCCTCTATCATACACCACGTCGTCATTCTTTTTCTCTATCATACACCACGTCATCATTCTTTTTCTCTATCATACACCACGTCATCATTCTTTTTCTCTATCATACACCACGTCATCATTCTTTTTCTCTATCATACACCACGTCATCATTCCTTTTCTCTATCATACACCACGTCATCATTATTCCCTCATTTATTAATTTCCTGTTATTCCTTTTGTTCACCAACCAACACTTTCCGTGTTTATTGTTTAGTTCCGGGTGACGTTATGTGTAGCGTCCACGGAGTAGGGTGGTCTCTCTCTCTCTCTCTCTCTCTCTCTCTCTCTCTCTCTCTACGCCATCATGATTTAAACCATCATCAAAAAGGTGTTGTGTTAGATTGTCGCTTTGCAGAGATTTTGCCGGATTGCAACTAAACCCTGACTTTTGGTTTAATTATTCTGTGTTGTGCTTTATGAGTTATGTACTGTATGTATTTTTTGATGGGGGCCACTGACTCACATTGGGGCCTGGGGGCGAAAATATAATAATAATAATAATAATAATAATAATAATAATAATAATAATAATAATAATAATAATAATAATAATATTAATAAAGAGCCAAAAATAAATACGAAAATTACGAAAATCATTTGAGAGAAACGATAAACTGTGTGTACAGTATGTTGTGTTGTCAATAGTAAGAGAAACAATTGAGACCCTGCAATTGTGTGTAAATGAGGCAGAAAGTCAGATCAGCAACCTGGGACTTGGTCACATATGGCAGCAGGGTCTACCATTAGACAATACATTATGCTTCAAATATCTTCCCAGGCGGTAGTACCTCCCTGTTTGATAGTTGCCTACTACCTATAATGTATGTATATGTATGTATGTATGTATGTATGTATGTATGTATGTATGTATGTATGTTACTTTCCATTGTCGCTTTGTTAATTTTCATAATTAAATGGTCGATTATTATTGCCACTGTTAACCTGACCTAACCTAACCTAACTTATCGAAATTTAATCAATCTTCTCTAACCTAATTTAACCTATCTGACCTCATCACACCTAACCTAACCTAACCTAACCTACCCATAACAAGCTTAAATTAACCTAACCTGTCAAAACATAACCTTAATTAACATAACCAAACCTCACCCATCTTAACCTAACCTAACCTAAACCAACCCAATCTACCCATAACAAAGACTAAATTAACCTAACCAAATTCGGGTCAGGTTCCAGGGGTTAATTTGGCTCACATTAACCACCTCGTTTCCATCAAAAAACATATTATTTCTCTGCTTTAATTATTGTGAATGGCCTGGGAACTGTTATGCTGGCCGCTGTCAATACTAATAACCATTTATGTTCATATCTCTATAATATAGTTGACAGATGGTATAGTTGTTTGCTGTAATTATCCCATTTCATGCCAAAAGTAAATACAATGATGATGATGATGTTAATAATAATAATAATAATAATAATAATAATAATAATAATAATAATAATAATAATAATAATAATAATAATAATAATAATAATAATAATAATAATAATAATAAATAAATAATAATAATAATAATAATAACAACAAATAAAAACAACAACAATAATAATAATAATAATAATAATAATAATAATAATAATAATTATAATAATACTAATAATAATAACAGCAACAACAACAATAACAACAACAACACCACTAATACTACTACTACTTTTTTTTTTAACGTGGCCTCCAGCCTCCCCCAATAGCCACACCTTCGCCACCATTTTATTACCTTATATTAAATATCCTAATACATAAGTAGCTATCCTAGCTGTGTTGAATTAGTTGAGCCGCAGATCTATGCGGCTACTACTACTACTACTACTACTACTACTACTAATAATAATAATAATAATAATAATAATAATAATAATAATAATAATAATAATAATAAAATAATAATAATAATAACAATAATAATAATAACAACAAAAACATCAACATCAATAATAATAATAATAATAATAATAATAATAATAATAATAATAATAATGATTATAAAAAAAAAAAAAAATAAAATAATAATAATAATAATAATAATAATAATAATAATAATTCGCATGTTGGTTGCCAGAGATCTATTTCTACAAAATTTATGCCTAAACGGAAAAAAATATATTTACAACCATTTATCAACCTTACTTCAATGTCTATTTATCAATTATATTAAAGTTATATTTCACTAATGAACTTTGACCTTATAATTGTTTACTACTTAAGATGCATTCACTCCTCTCCTCTCCTCTCCTCTCCACTCCTCTCCTCTCCTCTCCTTCAACAACTCAAGTCTTTTCAATTAAATTCTGAAGAAAAAAAAGTGGTTCCGTGTCTCGTGATATTGTGCGCGCAAAAATACATCATTAATGTCAGCCCTGAAATTGTTGGTCTTTACTTAGACAACTTCCGTAGCTGTGAGTTGTGTTCTCTAGGTGGAAAAACAGACACACACACACACACACACACACACACACACACACACACACACACACACACACAGAAAACGTATCTTGACCCACACACAGGTAATTATCTCCAGGTAAAGGTGACCGTAACTGTAGGCTGACACGTAAAATGTTCCACACACTAATTTACCACTTGGACGATTTATAATTTGAAGCAGTAAATTTCTTTGTAGAGAGAGAGAGAGAGAGAGAGAGAGAGAGAGAGAGAGAGAGAGAGAGAGAGAGAGAGAGAGAGAGAGAGAGAGAGAGAGGATGAAAGGTCAGAAGGTCGAGAGTAATATAACACACGGGACTATTTAACACAATTTTAAATAGGTTTTCTGAAGATGAGGTTGATGATGCCTATTACGTGAGACGAGTATTAATTTATATTCCCTATTTTCTATTACACTTATTTCCCATTACATAACACACGTGAGTATTTAACTCTTATCATTTAAAATAGGGTCTTTAAAGAGTCGATTCCCATTACCTGTGTGTAGTGTTAATATATATTCCCTATTACCTTCAGTGTTATCCTATTAGAAATTAACAGTAATAGGCCTTATCGAAATTTAACCTTACATAACCTATTCAAATTAAACCTATCTAAACTAATCAAACCAAACCAAACCTAACCTAACCAAACCTAACCTAACCTAACCTAACCTAACGTGTGAGTGACCCATGGTTCGTGTGTGTGTGTGTGTGTGTGTGTGTGTGTGTGTGTGTGTGTGTGTGTGGAGAGACAGATCAAATTTAATGACCAGTGTAGAACAGTGCCATTAATCACGGTCAGGGCCAGGTGGGGGGAGGGTGCCAGTGCCAATCACGAATAAATTTCAGGGTGCCAACTACGATATGGGAAAACCAAGGCTCAGCTGCTCTCTTGTGAACACCAAATGTTGATACGATGTGATTTTCCTTTATTTATTATTATTATTATCATTATCGTTATATTATTATTATTATTATTATTATTATTATTATTATTATTATTTTTATTATTATTATTGTCGTTTCAGTATTATCATTATTATTATCATTATTATTATTATTACATAAAAAAATAGAAAAACAAGAGTAAACAAGAAAAAACGAAGGAATAATACAAGTAATTGAGGAAACCTTAAGAAAAACAAACAAGAATGAGAATAAAGCAAAGCAGAGAAGGAATTATCTCTAACAGTAACTCATGATAAAACAGGGATGAGGAAATACCAGAAAATATAAGAAAAACAAAAAATAAACAAACAGACAAGGAGAAAGAATTAACCCATAACTCAAAAACACACAAAATAAAACACAAGATTTTCGAATCATGAATCACTCTCGCCTTGGTTCGCCAGTTTCCATTACCAATCTTTCAGTCTTATCGCCGCCTTCCACACAAATCTCCGGTCGGCTGGGTTTACAATCACTCACCTGAGAGACAAAGTTCGAATCTCTGTGTTTGAACCCACGAAACGACTCCACCCGACTCGACTTATAGTTCGACGAATCCCGGTGTTTGAACCTACGAACTACCCCACCTACACCATTACCACTATATTAATGTACCACAACACTGTACCACTACACCACTGTACCTCCTGCATCACTGTACCTCCTGTATCACTGTACCTCCTGCATCACTGTACCTCCTGCATCACTGTACCTCCTGCATCACTGTACCTCCTGCATCACTGTACCTCCTGCATCACTGTACCTCCTGCATCACTGTACCTCCTGCATCCTGTACCTCCTGCATCACTGTACCTCCTGCATCCTGTACCTCCTGCATCACTGTACCTCCTGCATCACTGTACCTCCTGCATCACTGTACCTCCTGCATCACTGTACCTCCTGCATCACTGTACCTCCTGCATCACTGTACCTCCTGCATCACTGTACCTCCTGCATCACTGTACCTCCTGCATCACTGTACCTCCTGCATCACTGTACCTCCTGTATCACTGCACAACAACAGTACAACACGCTGGCAAAAGGTACGCTAAAGCCAGTCTCTTCGTTAATGAGATTACGTTTTGTTTTTTTACTGAAAAGTAATTGCTTTCCCGCTAGACTGCCAGAGATGTGTGTGTTTATGTGGCGGATCTCTCTCTCTCTCTCTCTCTCTACACAGGTACACTTTCTACACTACACTATCTACACTATATCCACTACACTACCTACACTACACACGGTACACTACCTACACTACACACGGTACACTGTGCAACAATATTTACAGAAAGATTGCTGAACATTGCACCTTTACAACATCTCGAGGTACAGTTGGTTCATGAAACACCTGTGTGGTGGTTTGGTTACTTATACGGTATTTTATAATTTGATTTCGTCATTCATAAAACACATACACTTGATTTGTTTGTTGTCTGTTCTCTCGTTGATCCAGTTAGCGAATATCGGGTTAAGAGTATGAGTTGATTTGGGAGGAATAAGCGCGTTTGTTGAGGATTTAGACGTAACGTGAAATTAATGTATATTTTCTGTACAAGTTTTCATTGGTCTGGAGGCTGCTATCCACTATCCCCGCCATGAGAACTTTACCAAGGACAGATCACCGGGAGGAGGAGCCACCGGAAACACCCTGTTATTACATCTCGTAGTGGTGAGTGCAGGAGCGAATTGAAAAACACCCCAAAAAGTTCCATAAGAATTCGACCAAATTACTCCCAACTTTATGATGACATTATTGATGACTTCACTTACCATTTTCTGTTCCACCATTAATATTATGCTTCGGGTTAGGTTAGGTTAGGCATGATAGGAGCGAATTGTCGTGGGGATAAACAGTAGAACCAACAGCCTCGCCTTAACAGTCTCCTACTCCGTCTTGTACACATTAATAAAAAAAAAACAAGTTAAATTTACCCTGAGGTGAACGAGACATCCGAGAAGACGGCCGACAGGTAAGAAGAGGTGTACACGCTACCTTTTTATCTCTCAAACGCCATAATATCCCACTATATAATGGCATCACACAACACTTATTGTATACACCATACACTCGTCACCTGTAGTCAATTATGGCAACACTGGCGGCGGGATAGAAAATGGAAGCGGTGAATTCGAATGACAAACTACTGTAAAACTAAACACCTCAACTTACAGTATACGAAATGCAATCCAACCAAGTTATAAGACAACAATTACGTAATATGGAAAGAGGTTTATTACTAATTCAATACATAATAGTTGTACATATAACTTTTCTCACATCCTTTCATGATGCATATTCTCATCTTCACACGTGACTCCATCAGTTTCGACACATTTTATTACAGTTTTGATACATCTTGGGACCCCTGGGTATGTCAGTCATCAGTAGAGGGTGTAAAGAAGGAAGGAGGGAGGGAGGGAGTGACGGAGGGAAGGAAGGAGGGAGGGAGGGAGGGAGGGACGGAGGGACGGAGGGGGTTTCAGGGAGGGAGGGGGGGAGAGGCTAGGAACGCCTCTGGGAAGTGAGTAAAACGTATAACAGATGTGACAAGTGTATGAAGGTGTGGTAGGGAGGGGAGGAGGGAGGGAGGGAGTCTTGGTGTTGGGAGGGAAGGAAGGAGGGGTGGGTGGGATTAGTGGTGGAGGGAATGTGTGAAGGAGACTTTAGTGCTGAGATAGGAGGGAAGAAAGGAGGCTATGCGTGTAGTGGAGGGTACAGGGAGGGAAGGAGGCTATGTGTGTAGTGGAGGGTACAGGGAGGGAAGGAGGCTATGTGTGTAGTGGAGGGTACAGGGAGGGAAGGAGGCTGTGTGTAGTGGAGGGTACAGGGGAGGGAAGGAGGCTATGTGTGTAGTGGGGGTACAGGGAGGGAAGGAGGTATGTGTAGTGGAGGGTACAGGGGAGGAAGGAGGCTATGTGTGTAGTGGAGGGTACAGGGAGGGAAGGAGGCTATGTGTAGTGGAGGGTACAGGGGAGGGAATGTGTGATGGGAAACGGAGGAAGACCGCGCTAGGTGAGGAAAGAAGTGGATGTGGTAGCAGTGAGGGAATACCTGCTGTAAGATGGAGGAGGGAGGGAGGATGTTGAAGAGGTGAATTGTAGGTGGATGGCAGTGGCAGATGTGGGTAAGTGTGGGGTGAAGGTGGCAGTGGCAGATGGTAAGTGTATGGTGAGGTGGCAGATGTGGTAAGTGTGTGGTGGAGGTGGCAGATGTGGTAAGTGTAGGATGGAGGTGGCAGGCAGGTGTGGTAGTGTGGTGGAGGTGGCAAATGTGGTAAGTATGGAGGGTGATATTGGACGTCCTGGGTTTATGGTCAATACTTTAAACCTCGCCTGACAGTATGGCAAGGCAGGGGAGGAGGAGGAGGAGGGGAACCTGGTGATAAGGGGAAAAGAGAGAGAGAGAGAGAGAGAGAGAGAGAGAGAGAGAGAGAGAGAGAGAGAGAGAGAGAGAGAGAGAGAGAGAGAGAGAGAGAGAGAGAGAGAGAGAGAGAGAGAGAGAGAAGAGACTTTAGACAACATTCAACCAACCTAGAACAGGTCAGGTCCAAGGGTCACATGCTGCACAGGCTCAGCATGGTATCGATCCTCAATAAGGGCGGCGTCTCAAGGGATGAAGGACCTGACCACGGGCTCCTACCCCCCTCACTTACACTCCTACTCCACTCAAGGCTGAGAAATAGTGGGGTGATCCTCGAAAGGAGAAGTCAAGGACTGGGATGCATTAGTCAGTATGTCTTTAGGCATTTGGATTCGACTTAACATTCAGCTGACTTGTGCTTTATTTAATCTACCTGAGTTTAATCTAATCTAACCTAACCTAACGTAAATCTAACCTGACCTAATTTAACTTAATCTAACCTAACTTAACTTAACCTAACCTTACTTAACCAAACCTAACCAAACCAAACCCAACCACACCAACCCAACCACACCAACCCAACCAAACCCAACCACACCAACCCAACCAAACCCAACCACACCAACCCAACTAAACCCAACCACACCAACCCAACCAAACTCCAACCACACCAACCCAACCACAATCAAACCCAACCCAAATTAAAACCCAACCACACCAACCCAACCAAACCCAACCACACCAACCCAGCTCAAACCCAACCACACCAACCCAACCATTACCCACACAACCCAACCACACCAACCCAACCAGCAACCATAACTCACCACACCAACCCAACCAAACCCAACCACACCCAACCCAACCAAACCCAACCAAGCAAACATAACCAAACTACATTTGAATAATCACATACAACTCTAATACTCAGGTGAACTACAACCTAGACACACATATATATTATTATTGTACTCTTAAATCTTACCTCTTATTCCCCTTCCTCTCGCTTCTCTTAATATCGTTTCCATTTTATTCAGTTTAATTCGTCACTCTTAACTCTCCTCATGGATCAAACCGATTCTCTGTAATGGAAAAAAAAACACAGTATGATTAAATTATTGTAGTTCCATGAGTCTGCTTTTAACATATATAAGAATATTAATATGTGTAATTATGGAGGGATGGAGAGAGAGAGAGAGAGAGAGGAGAGGATAACATCTTGACGGCTGGGACACAACACACACAGCGGAGTGTGAACTTGGCCCTCAAGGTTCGGCCAGGCGTCATATTTTCCACACAGCCAAGCGTCAAATGTGTCAAAGCGACTCTTTCCTCACACACACACACACACACAAAACACACACACACACACACACACACCTTTTATGTCATGCCCTGAATACTTGCCAAGTAATTATATTTCTCCCCTCCCTTGGGTATAATCACGGGTAAAAGTTCAGTAAACAGCGTGAGACGGTGATAATGGTTCCTGCCCTCCCTCCCCCCTGGATGGTTAACTCTGAGATTAGGAATTTTCGGAATGTTTTTTTTTTTTTGTGTGGTGGGGGTGGTTGTGTCTTCATGTGTAGAGTTGAAACGTGTTGTGGAGGTGTTGTTGTGGGGGGAGGTTGTAACGTGTTGTAGAGGTGTTGTGGTGAAGGTTGAAACGTGTTGTTGAGGTGTTGTAAGTGAAGGTTGTCGTTGTGGGAGGTGTTGTAAGTGGAGGTTGTAGCGTGTTGTGGAGGTGTTGTAAGTGGAGGTTGTAACGTGTTGTGGAGGTGTTGTAAGTGGAGTGTTGAAACGTTGTGGAGGTGTTGTAGGTGGAGGTTGTGTGTTGTGGAGGTGTTGTAAGTGAAGGTTGTACGTGTTGTGGAGGTGTTGTAAGTGGAGGTTGTAGCGTGTTGTGGAGGTGTTGTAGGTGGAGGTTGTAGCGTGTTGTGGAGGTGTTGTAAGTGGAGGTTGTAACGTGTTGTGGAGGTGTTGTAAGGGGTTGTAACGTGTTGTGGAGGTGTTGTGAGGTTGTAGCGTGTTGTGGAGGTGTTGTAAGTGGAGGTTGTAACGTGTTGTGGAGGTGTTGTAAGCGAAGGTTGTAACGTGTTGTGGAGGTGTTGTAAGTGGAGGTTGTAGCGTGTTGTGAGGTGTTGTAAGTGGAGGTTGTAACGTGTTGTGGAGGTGTTGTAAGTGGAGTTGTAGCGTGTTGTGGAGGTGTTGTAAGTGAAGGTTGAACGTGTTGTGGAGGTGTTGTAAGTGAAGGTTGTAACGTGTTGTGGAGGTGTTGTAAGTGAAGGTTGTAGCGTGTTGTGGAGGTGTTGTAAGTGGAGGTTGTAACGTGTTGTGGAGGTGTTAGTGAAGGTTGTAACGTGTTGTGAGGTGTTGTAAGTGGAGGTTGTAACGTGTTGTGGGAGGTGTTAAGTGGAGGTTGTAACGTGTTGTGGGAGGTTGTAAGTGAAGGTTGTAGCGTGTTGTGGAGGTGTTGTAACGTGTTGTGGAGGTGTTGTAAGTGAAGGTTGTAGCGTGTTGTGGAGGTGTTGTAAGTGAAGGTTGTAGCGTGCTGTAGTGTTCTAAGTAGAGGTTGTAGCGTGTTGTAGAGGTGTTGTAAGTGACGTTAGCGTGTTGTTGTAGAGGTGTTGTAAGTGAAGGTTGTGGAGTTTGTAAGTGCTCCTCTATCAAGAATTTAATCGAGTTATGATGCATTTACTAATTCATAACATCAAGAGAGGAAGATCTGGAAACGACTGACTCACCAATTCACGTCACCTGATATACACGTCACTTGTAATGGACACGTCCAGCTCTTGACCGCCTAATTCTTGGACTGTCTAACTCTTGACCGTCCAGCTCTTGTCTGTCTAACTCTAACTTTCTGATTCTGACTGTCTGATTCTGACTGTCTAACTCTTGACTGTCTAACTCTTGATTGTCTAACTCTTGACTGTCTAACTCTTGAGTGTTTAACTCTTGACTGTCTAACTCTTAACTGTCTAACTCTTGACCGTCCAGCTTTTGACTGTCTAACTCTTGACTGTCTAACTCTTAACTGTCTAACTCTGACTGTCTAACTCTTAACTGTCTAACTCTTGACTGTCTAACTCTAAACTATCTAACTCTTGACTGTCTAACTCTTAACTGCCTAACTCTTGACTGTTTAACTGTTAACTGTCTGATTCTTGAGTCTAACTCTTGACTGTCTGATTCTTGACTGTCTGATTCTTGACTGTCTAACTCTTGACTGTCTTACTCTTGACCTTCCAGCTCTTAACTGTTTAACTCTGAGTTGTCTAATTCTCAACTGTCTAGCTCTTGACTGTCACTAAACATCATTTTATAACGTCTGGTTTGAGGTCAATAGTCCAGGACGCACTGTTGACTTTAGTCTCTCTCTCACACACTCGAACATCACACCCTGCAGCGCCGCGACATCACAACAACACCTGACAATACGCTCCATCACCAACACCGTCTTATAGGTTTCCTTCTCGGGATCCCGGGCGTAAGTGGTTCTGTTTTTTCCCGGATTCTTATTGTTATTCCTTATCTCTGATTTGCACTATGTGAAATACAAAAACGCATGAAAGAGAGAGAGGCGAGTCTGACAGAAGTGACGAGTACCGTTCCTGTACACATCCGGCCTTCACCACGTCTTTGCTTGGTACTGGTCTTAGACGTGTTTTTATCTCCCTGCACAGTACAGGGTGTGTTGACTGTCGAGTAATCTGTCAGTATATGTTTAATCATATTATGTACCTATTTTACACCAGTATGCAAGTTAATAAAGAGAACTTTGCTTCAGTGTAATATATATTTATCAAATCAATTGCCTATCAAATAATCTACAGATACTACACTAAAGAGTATAGGGTTAGCATATAGCATTAGTTAGTACAAATATCACCTGATGCGGAAATATCCTAGTTTGTCCCAGAATCCCGGGATGCTAAGAAACCCCAAAAGAGGAAACCCTAGTCTTAACCAACTAACCTCCTTCATGGTCGATCACCCCGTATCAAAACATAAGAACACCAACCTACCAGATATACTCCTCCCAACCATTATATTCACCCACTCAGGTCATTAAAAAACCCACCTCGTAAGATCTTATCGTAAAAATCATCTAAATCATTACATCTTTTTATTTTTATTCAGAGTGATCGACCAGTTATAATTTTAGACACTTAATTAGATTTTTAAAGGAATATTTTAGGATTATCTGATAGTAACCCACCTGATGATTTAAACACCTGGTGGGGGGTGAGGTGGGATAGGTTAGGTTAGGTTAGGTTAGATTAAGATTAGATTAGGTAAGGTTGTGTTAAGCTTTATTATATTTGGTTTGGTTAGTTAGGTTAGGTTAGGACTGAGAAATAATGGACAGAAACAGCAGAGAGTCGAAGGCAAAGTGTGATAAAAGATGAAAAAAAAAAATAAATAAAAAATAGAGGGAGACTAATGCAAAATTAAAATGTACGTTTGAGGAAACAGTAGAAAGTTAAGTTTTACGACGTAGATATGATTAATTAAACCAGTAAGCGTGAAATATTAAAACACAAAACCCATACATACATACATACATACACTTCCAATGTGTAATTAATCCAACAGAGATGGAAGGAGAGATGAAACTGCAGTACCCGTCTTAGTGGTTACCTGGACAGCGTATTAATAGGCCAGAAAGATCAAAGGTCTTTTTGATTGGCTGGCTGATTACTTCCATTAATCATTAAGTGAGTTTCATTAACACTCTTGCGACAGCGTCTACCTGTAATGCGGCTGTACCTCTTTTGACTCTGAGTAGAGAGTCAGAGTAGATAGTTAAGTAGATAAGATAAAGAGAAAAGTAGATAGTTACACCAGATCAAATGAGAGGGAGAGAGTTTATAGATACGAGCATTAATCTATATTCACAATCTCTCTCTCTCTCTCTCTCTCTCTCTCTCTCTCTCCACCAACCCCTTATTCTCTCTCCACTATTCCTCCTATCTTTTCCCACCCACTCTCTTTTCCTCACTTCCCTCTCCCAACCCCTCCTCTCACCCCTCCTCCCTCCTCCTTCCTTCTCCTCTAACTCCATTTTCCTTCCATCCACCACCTCCCCTCCCACGCTTTCCCCTCACTCTCCTCCTCACTTTCTCCCCTCCCTCACCCTCCTCACTTCTCATCCCTCCCTCACCTCTCCTCACCGTCTCTTCTCACCTCTGCTCATCACACTCACCCCACATTCACCTGAAGTATCCATTTTTTCACTTTTATTTGTCTCACTAAATTAATTTATTTTTCCCACAATTTTTCAGACATAAAGAGAGACGTAAAGGTCATTGGGAAACATTGAAAGGATGTGAGTTAGTATGGTCATTTGTATGATGGATTGTTAATTACCAGGTATGAAGGGTAATACTACTAGGTATGATTATTACTGCAAGGTATGGATTGTTAATTGCTAGGTGTGATTGAAGAGAGTGATTGGTGATGTGATGTGATTTTTTGTTAATGTTTTGTCGAGCGGTATACAGTACATACATACATCGATCACACACACACACACACACACACACACACACACACACACACACACACACACACCACCCTTCTTCTAGATTAGGAAACTCTTCGTCCCAGCACAGTCTGGAGAGTTAGTAAGAGAGTTTTACTGGAGGTCCAAGTTAGTGGAAGAAACTTATACAAAAGTGCCTTTATACTTTATATAATGTCCTTTATTCCTTATATAAGCCATGTCACCCTATATAAGACATGTGTCACCCTATATGATTCATGTGTCACCCTATATAAGCCATGTGTCACCCTGTATAAACCCTGTGTCACCCTATATAAGACATGTCACCCTATAAGCCCTGTCCCCATAAAATCTGTGTCACCCTATATAAGCCCTGTGTCATTCTATATAAACCCTGTGTCACCCTA
>NW_024730260.1:12500-32500 GCF_018991925.1 Homarus americanus | reverse complement strand
CATGCACTTCAGAAATGTCCGAAAGGGAGGATTGGCCCCGCAGGTTGACTTTAATCGTATTTCACAGCAAGAAGGAAAGTTCGGTATTACAACATTACGCTACAGTCCACAGCCGAAGGTGTTATGTTGCTGCGGGTGACACCTGACAGCCGCCAGCCCAGGAAAAAAATATTCTTTTGTTTTTACACGACAAGTGAAGCCCATGACATGAGATGTTTATATACGTCACACACACACACACACACACACACACACACACACACACACTAAAACACGCACACATCCATACATCACACTGAACCTCTACTCGGCCCGGTGCCCATAGTGCGAAGCAGGAGCACTACCACGGAGCTACCGAGTGTTAAAAACTGCAGACCTGTTCGAGTGTAATGGACTGCCCATTCATCCTAACACAGGCCTCGTGGGTCTCAGAGGGACAGAGAGCCTTGACACCCACCAACCCAGAAGTAACTTTTCACCAACTCCCTGATACTGACTCTCCTCCCAGGCGCTGAGCAGCGGTTACACTCCCCTCGAGGAACGTGTCAACAACTGCCCGTAGTGAGGATGAGAACGAGGCGTGAGTCACCATTGGGTCACACACCTGGCCTCTCTAATTCGACATTTAGCAGATGAATAAAGAATCATTTTATTTATTTTCATATCATTTATGTCGAGGATAAGAATTCTCTTTTTCTCGGCTTTGGTTCTGGTCGTAATTGGTGAAGTCGACAGGTGGGGAGGCGTCCCTTTTGTTCGTCTTTGATACACTGGGCCTTTGTGTGTGGTTCATCCCCGCGGAAATCAAAGACTGTTTCTTTCAATACTGGCGAGTGACGTTGAGAGCGTAAAGTTGAGAGGCGCCGCTGTAGGAGAGACCATGAGGCCGAGTTAGACGTTGCCACAAGGAACAGTCATCCCACCGCCCCACCTGTTTGACACGGACAAACAGCTGGGGCCAACACCAGTCAGCAGGGAAATGTTAGCTTGTCGTGAGAGTGTAGCAGCAGAGGCGAGGGACGGCACCTCTCATGCTTGAGTAAGGTCAAGTGGCACGCTTACCCTCCTCCAGCACCAATCAAAAGGTGAAATAACAGTTGAGGCTCGACTTACACTCTGCTTTTTTTTTATCACTCAAGCAACAGACTGTGAATTTAGCCTTGAGCCAAAACGATAATATGTCTGGACCTCTTCACCAACAACAACAATACACTCTTGTCATCATACACAGAACACTTAGCTAATCTTTCATTCCACACACACTCTCAAAAACAAAATCCCGAAATAGTCAACACCCCAATCTGTAAAAACAAAACAAAAACACAAACAATAACAATGCCAAATCCCCAACGGGTCATAAGTGCCGCCAGCTTATTATCATATCCTTTACCTGCAGCGAAGAGCCGGGATGAGCACCTGCATGTCGCTAATGACTTAATCACCTGTTGACATGGCGACATAATCCCCCCAGGGTCGTGCTCGTCATTCCTCCACCACTTCAAGATATTTCCACGGATTAAAATTGTGTTACAGTGTCGTGAGATGATATTACCACGACCTACAGCAAAATTCCGACGTCTGAAGCAATATTCTCACGACACGAGCAATATTCCCACGACACGAGAAATATTCCCATGATGCGAGCAATATTCCCACGGTGCGAGCAATATTCCCACGTTACGAACAATATTCCCACGACACGAGCAATATTCCCGCGATTCGAGCAAAATTCCCACGATACGAACAATATTCCCACGACACGAGCAATATTCCCACGATACGAGCAATATTCCCACGATACGAGCAATATTCCCACGATACGAGCAATATTCCCACGATACGAGCAATATTCCCACAAGCACGAGAAGATTATTACCTCCATCTGAGACACAAAAGAAACGCCACAACCCGGAAAAATTAACCCAATAAGTGAGAGTAGGTAAACAAAAGCCTTGAAGACACCCCCCTTTCCCCTTTACCAAATTGTACTCAACCCCCCACGCCCTCCCCCCCTTTCTCCCTCTAACAAATCGTACTCAAAACCCCCCACATACCCCAGTCCCCTCTTTCCCCACCAAACCGTACTCAAGACCTCCCCTACGAAACTGTACTCAAGAACCCCCCATCCCCCCCCACCCAACCCACCCACCCACCAAACTGTACTCAAGATTCCCACCTACTCCACACCCACTCTACCATGCTCAAGATCCACCCCACCCCTCCTCCTCACTCCCCCCACCAAACTGTGCTCTAATATCACCAGATTAAACGAACCGTGAGAGTGAACCAAGTTTACACGATTCGATTAAACTTCATTTTCAGCAGCGGCCATGTGGGAAATTGCCCCCCCCCCCCCCTTCCTTTTATCTCACCCCTCCCCCTCACCACCAATAAAATAGGCGAAGGTAGATAGCCATTACGATCCTTTAGGAGAGTCATGTATATATCGTGTTCCTAATTACTCTTAAGTTCATTATCTTCCAATCTCAGGTCAATTAGGTGTTGGAGGTCATTATTGGTCTAGCTACATTAATGTCCAATGGGGACATTAACATTTTATTGATCATTAATGTTTCGTTTTAGTAGTAGTGAGGGTTGTGTGGTATTATTAATGATGGTTAAGGTCATTAGGGTAGTTAGAGAGGATGTGCGTCATTAATATTGTTTTTTGGTCATTATAGGTTTATGTCATTAATGATGTTGATTGGAAACTAGAGTCACTCCTCCAGGTCAGTATCACTCCAGGTCACTATTATTCCAGGTCACTATCACTCCAGGTCACTATTACTCCAGGTCACTATTATTTCAGGTCACTATAACTCCAGGTCACTATAGATTTGAGGTCACTATCACTCCAGGTCACTATTATTTCAGGTCACTATCACGTCAGGTCACTATTATTTCAGGTCACTATCACTTCAGGTCACTATTATTTCAGGTCACTATCACTCCAGCTCACTATTATTTCAGGTCACTATCACTCCAGGTCACTATTATTTCAGGTCACTATCACTTCAGGTCACTATTATTTCAGGTCAATATCACTCCAGCTCACTATTATTTCAGGTCACTATCACTTCAGGTCACTATTATTTCAGGTCACTATCACTCCAGGTCACTATTATTTCAGGTCACTATCACTTCAGGTCACTATTATTTCAGGTCACTATCACTCCAGGACACTATTATTTCAGGTCACTATCACTTCAGGTCACTATTATTTCAGGTCACCATCACTTCAGGTCACTATTATTTCAGGTCACTGTCACCTCAGGTCACTATTATCAGGTCACTATCACTTCAGGTCACTATTATTTCAGGTCACCATCACTCCAGGTCACTACGGCTTCAGGTCACTAACAGCCTGAGGTCACTATTATTTCAAGGTCACCATCACTTCAGGTCACTATTATTTCAGGTCACTATCACTTCAGGTCACTATTATTTCAGGTCACTGTCACCCAGGTCACTATTATTTCAGGTCACTATCACTCCAGGTCACTACGGCCTCAGGCCTACTATCACTCCAGGTCACTATCACTCCAGCTCACTATTATTTCAGGTCACTATCATTTCAGGTCACTATTATTTCAGGTCAGTATCCAGGTCACTATTATTTCAGGTCACTATCACTCCAGGTCACTATTATTTCAGGTCACTATCACTCCAGGTCACTATTATTTCAGGTCACTATCACTCCAGGTCACTATCAAGCTTACTATTATTTCAGGTCACTATCACTTCATCACTATTATTTCAGGTCACTATCACTGAGGTCACTATTATTTCAGGTCACTGTCACCCAGGTCACTATTATTTCAGGTTACTATCACTTCAGGTCACTATTATTTCAGGTCACTGTCACCCAGGTCACTATTATTTCAGGTCACTATCACTCAGGTCACTATTATTTCAGGTCAATATCCTCCAGCTCAATTATTTCAGGTCACTATCACTCCAGGTCACTATTATTTCAGGTCACTATCACTCCAGGTCACTATTATTTCAGGTCACTATTACTCCAGGTCACTATTATTTCAGGTCACTATCACTCCAGGTCACTATCACCCAGCTCACTATTATTTCAGGTCACTATCACTCCAGGTCACAATTATTTCAGGTCAGTATCACCCAGGTCACTATTATTTCAGGTCAGTGTTGCTCCGAGCTAGAGAAACAATCTGGTGAGGCGATGATGTTTTTATCCTTCACGGCTGAGCGGGTGAGGAGGGAGGGAGGGAGGAGGGAAGGAGGGAGGAAGGGGGGACTGGAAGGATGGAGGAAGGAAAGGGGAAGGAGAGACACTGGAGAGAGGGAGGGGGGGCAGAGGGAAACTTGAGGGAATGAGGAAACGAGGAAGGAGGGAGGGAGGGAGGGAGGGAGGAGGGAGGGAGGGAGGGAGGGAGGGAGGGAGGGAGGGAGGGAGGGAGGGAGGGAGGAAGAGAAGGAGGGAGGGAGGGAGGAGGGAGGGAGGGAGGGGAGGGAGGAGGGAGGGAGGGAGGAGGAGGAGGAAGGAAGGAAGGAAGGAAGGAAGGAAGGAAGGAAGGAAGGAAGGAAGGGAACATCACGGCACAAAGTTAAGCTACAATTTGTCATTCTTGTTCACTGTCATAATGTCATTAATTCTTCACAACTTCTTGCCAAGTATTCAACTCAATTTTTTCCCTCTTGTCTTTGATTCTGGACACACACACACACACACACACACACACACACACACACACACACACACACACACACACACACACACACCACTTATAAACTTATATGGTAGAAACTAAAATATTATTATTATTATTATTATTATTATTATTATTATATTATTACTATTATTATTATTGGTAGTAGTAGTAGTAGTAGTAGTAGTAGTAGTAGTAGTAGTAGTAGTAGTAGTAGTAGTAGCAATAGTAGTAGTAGTAGTAGTAGTAGTAGTAGTAGTAGTAGTAGTAGTAGTAGTAGTAGTAGTAGCAATAATAGTGTAGTAGTAGTAGTTAGTAGTAGTAGTAGTAGTAGTAGCAGATAGCAAATAGTAGTAGTTAGTAGTAGTAGTAGTAGTAGTAGTAGTAGTAGTAGTAGTAGTAGTAGTAGTAGTAGTAGTAGTAGTAGTAGTAGTAGTAGTAGTAGTAGCAGTAATAGCAATAGTAGTAGTAGTTAGTAGTAGTAGTAGTAGTAGTAGTAGTAGTAGTAGTAGTAGTAGTAGTAGTAGTAGTAGTAGCAGCAGTAGTAGTAGTAGTAGTAGTAGTAGTAGTAGTAGTAGTAGTATGGGGCATATGGGGAGAGAATTCAAAATGTTGATCAAGGCAGCTTCACTCCTCTAGTGTTCACAACCTCTGGTGGGATGGGCCCAAGTGCAAGATGTTTCTACGCCAGACTCGCGGAGTTGATCTCCGAACAGAAGCAGCAGCCCAGAAGTTATGTCACAGCCTGGATGAGATGTCGACTGTCCTTCTCTCTCCTTCGGTCGGCTTTGCTCTGCCTCAGGGGAACGAGAGCTTCTGCCCCTACTCCGACAACTGCTGCAGATATTGACTATGAGGCTACAGTCACGGAATGCCGCATGGATCTGCAGCTCAACTAATTTAACACAGATAGGATAGCTTCTTATGTATTAGGATATTTAATATTAAGGTAAATAAATGGTGGCGAAGGTGTTACAAAAAAAAAAAAAAAAAAAAAAAAAAGTAGTAGTAGTAGCAATAGCAATAGTAGTAGTAGTAGTAGTAGTAGTAGTAGTAGTAGTAGTAGTAGTAGTAGTAGTAGTAGTAGTAGTAGTAATGTATGCTTAATAGTAGTAGTAGTAGTAGTAGTAGTAGTAATATTAGTAGTAGTAGTAGTAATATTAGTAATAATAATAATAATAATATTAATAGTAATAATATATGTAATAATAATATTAATATTAATAATAGTAGTAGTAGTAGTAGTAGTAGTAGTAGTAGTAGTATAAGTAGTAGTAATTAATTACCGATAAGGGCAAATGGTTTCAGCCTTAACAAACAAGAATTTACAGATGCCATTGCTCTAAGGTACGGTTGGCCAGTAGATAGTTTGCCCTCCCAATGCGTGTGTGGCTATTCCTATGATGGCGATCACGCCATGGTTTGCAAGAAGGGGGGCTTCATATGCATGAGGCATGACGAGGTAAGGGATCTCACAGCAAATATGTTGAAGGAAACCTGCCGGGACGTCATGGTAGAACCGACCCTCCTTCCACTGGATGGCGAGATCCTCCAACACAGGACTTCAAACACATCTAACGAAGCCCGTGTGGACGTCAGTGCTCGAGGATTCTGGACGCGGGGACAGCGAGCCTTCTTCGACATCAGGATTTTTGATCCCATGGCCGTTTGTCACCGTAACCTAGCTCTCGATGCTGCACATAGGAGGAACGAGAACGACAAGAGAAGGGCATATGGGGAGAGAATTCAAAATGTCGATCAAGGCAGCTTCACTCCGCTAGTGTTCACAACCTCTGGTGGGATGGGCCCAAGCGCAAGATGTTTCTACGCCAGACTCGCGGAGCTGATCTCCGAACAGAAGCAGCAGCCCAGAAGTTATGTCACAGCCTGGATGAGATGTCGACTGTCCTTCTCTCTCCTTCGGTCGGCTTTGCTCTGCCTCAGGGGAACGAGAGCTTCTGCCCCTACTCCGTCAACTGCTGCAGATATCGACTATGAGGCTACAGTCACCGAATGCCGCATCGATCTGCGGCTCAACTAATTTAACACAGATAGGATAGTTGCTTATGTATTAGGATATTTAATATTAAGGTAAATAAATGGTGGCGAAGGTGTGGCTATTGGGGGAGGCTGGAGGCCAAGTAGTAGTAGTAGTAGTAGTAGTAGTAGTAGTAGTAGTAGTAGTAGTAGTAGTAGTAGTAGTAGTAGTAGTAGTAGTAGTAGTAGTAGTAGTAGTAGCTGATGACCTCACAGGAGCAGGAAAAGTGGAGGACATCAAAAAGTGGTGGGACCTGGTAACATCGCGAGGTCCACAAATAGGGTACCACCCAAACGCCAGCAAATCCTTCCTCATCGTGAAGCCAGATCATTATGATCGGGCTGTGGAGGTTTTCGGCGAAAGTGAGGTCAAAATAACTAAGGACGGCCAAAGACATCTAGGCGCAGTAATTGGCACTACGGACTTCAAGACCCAGTACGTAGGGGGAAAGGTGAACGAGTGGGTTAGCGAAATCCATGCTCTATCGGAGATTGCTAACACAGAGCCACATGCGGCCTTTGCAGCATTCACACATGGAGTCAAGCATCGTTGGAACTACCTGATGCGTACCATCCCTGAGATCCGACCCCTCCTCCACCCTTTGGAAGAAGCAATCAGTGTCAAGTTCATTCCCAAACTAGTGAAACACCACGACTTAACCCCAGTAGAAAGAACACTTCTTGCACTTCCACCAAGACTGGGAGGGATGGGACTAACTAATCCAGAGGAGATTGCTGACTCTGAACATCAAAATTCACTTAAGCTCACGGCAGCCCTCACTGACCACATAATAGCCCAGAATGCAACAGGGGAAGTGGACACCAGCGAAGTTAATAAGATCCGTAGATCCATTACAACAGATCGGCAGCACTGCCAAAATGACATGTTGCAGCAACTATTGCTGCAGGTTCCAGAAAATTTGACAAAAAAAGTAGCTATAGCGCAGGAGGTGGGCGCCTCGAACTGGTTAACTACGTTACCGATAAGGGCAAATGGTTTCAGCCTTAACAAACAAGAATTTACAGATGCCATTGCTCTAAGGTACGGTTGGCCAGTAGATGGTTTGCCCTCCCAATGCGTGTGTGGCTATTCCTATGATGGCGATCACGCCATGGTTTGCAAGAAGGGGGGCTTCATATGCATGAGGCATGACGAGGTAAGGGATCTCACAGCAAATATGTTGAAGGAAACCTGCCGGGACGTCATGGTAGAACCGACCCTCCTTCCACTGGATGGCGAGATCCTCCAACACAGGACTTCAAACACATCTAACGAAGCCCGTGTGGACGTCAGTGCTCGAGGATTCTGGACGCGGGGACAGCGAGCCTTCTTCGACATCAGGATTTTTGATCCCATGGCCGTTTGTCACCGTAACCTAGCTCTCGATGCTGCACATAGGAGGAACGAGAACGACAAGAGAAGGGCATATGGGGAGAGAATTCAAATGTCGATCAAGGCAGCTTCACTCCGCTAGTGTTCACAACCTCTGGTGGGATGGGCCCAAGCGCAAGATGTTTCTACGCCAGACTCGCGGAGCTGATCTCCGAACAGAAGCAGCAGCCCAGAAGTTATGTCACAGCCTGGATGAGATGTCGACTGTCCTTCTCTCTCCTTCGGTCGGCTTTGCTCTGCCTCAGGGGAACGAGAGCTTCTGCCCCTACTCCGTCAACTGCTGCAGATATCGACTATGAGGCTACAGTCACCGAATGCCGCATCGATCTGCGGCTCAACTAATTTAACACAGATAGGATAGTTGCTTATGTATTAGGATATTTAATATTAAGGTAAATAAATGGTGGCGAAGGTGTGGCTATTGGGGGAGGCTGGAGGCCACGTTAAAAAAAAAAAAAAAAAGTAGTAGTAGTAGTAGTAGTAATAGTAGTAGTAGTAGTAGTAACACTTTCATTACTATATAAGATCATCACACATAGTTTAGTAAGTGAAACATGGGGACCAAACACCGTAGACTCCACACAGGCGAGCAACACTACCATAAACATAACAGAATTACTATACATAAAACAGGGTTAAGTAGTACCTTCTGAACTACAAATACAGGAAATAACAAACATTAACTATTTATTATACATTTTAGTGACAATAATAACGGGTGATAAAAAGAAGGATATTGCTGTAGAAAAATAAAAGGTGTATAATTAAGGATTGAAGTATAATTTAGGTTTTATCTGTAATTATATTTTTAGTTGTTGTGTAGAAAAGACATTATGTGTGTGTGTGTGTGTGTGTGTTAATCCAGTTTCAATCTTTAAAACAGACACACACACACACACACACACATATGTTGTATACTAAACGAAAAAAAAAACACAACTTTTCCCCCCCCACCCTGCACGGCGAGGACAAAACACTGTGGCTTTCTGACCAAGCAATTTTATTCCCTCACAGGCAATAAAATATAGCTACCAATTTGTCCAGTTGTTGCCGCTACTGTCTCACTGTTTTCCCTTTGATACTGTGTGTGTGTGTGTGTGTGTGTGTGTGCGTGTGTGTGTGTGTGTGTGTGTGTGTGTGTGTTCTGTCTATTTGTTTACCCTCCTCCCTCACTCGGTCTTCTTCTCCTCCTCTCTTCTTCCTCTTCCCTCCTCCTTCTTCCTCTCTCCTCTTCCATTCCTTGTTCCCTCCTCCTCCTTCTCCTTGCTCTATTGGTCGTTCCTCCGTTCCCTCCTCCTCCTCCTCCCTTCTCTTCACCCTCCTCTTGTTCCCTAGGGCCACCTTCCTCCTTCCTTCTGCTCTCTACGATCGCTTTCTTCCCGCTCCCTTCCCCCCGAGGCCTTCTGCTACTCCACCCTCCTTCTCTTCCCCCTCCTTCCCTTCCCCTTCCTTCTCTTCCCCCTCCTTCCCTTCCATGACCTGATGGAAGGAATATTTCTTCACAACTTGTTATTTATTGGGAAAAAAATTATCGGAAAAAAATTGAAAAACAATATTAATATCGTCCTATTTTTATGCTCTGGGAAAATACATCGATGGGAAAAAATATCAAAGAAAAATAGTATTATTTTTTGGGGGCGGGGGCAGGGGGTATCAAAAACAATATTGATAATTTTGAAGTGGATGCCCTAACTTTCTTCCTCAGGTCTATAGATAAACATTATAAGAAATCAAATAAACAAACACATCAAGTAGGTATGTTGATAGTTAAACTGTTAGCAAAATCTTACATGCAGGTCTGGAACTTCAATTAACGACATAAGAGTCACAGTAACCACAGAGTCATAGAGCCATATAGAGCCACAGAGCCAAAGAGCCATATAGAGCCACAGTGCCAAAGAGCCATATAGAGCCATAGTGCCAAAGAGCCATAGCACCAAATATAATCGCAGTGCCAAATAGAGCCATAATGCCACAGAACCATATAGAGCCACAGTATCAGACGCAAATAGAGCCACAGTAAATGAGGAGACAGAGGTAGAGGCGACAGGTGAGAACTTGTGTGGCTCCTTGGGAAGGTGAGAGACGTGTTGTGTCTCGTCCCCTGCCTTATGGTGCCTCTGGGGGCCGTGTGTGTGTTGGTGTACGTACAGTATGTATGCATGCACGTATGTATGTATGTATGTATGTATGTATGTATGTATGTATGTATGTATGTATGTATGTATGTATGTATGTATGTATGTGTGTGTGCATCACTTTTAGATTGGCACATCATATTGAGGCGTGGAACAGCAGGAGAAATATACGCAGTTGAACACAAAACTTGGCCGTCGAGTCTGCTACAGCAATATCGGGGAAACAGTTATCGAAATATCGTCTAGAGTGATGCAACACACACACACACACACACACACACACACACACACACACACACACACACACACACACACACACACACACACACGGTCTTAAGGAAAATTGTATTCTTTTGGGGAAAAATCGTTCAGTAATGGTTACAATTAGAATTTATGATGTGGATTTATATCGTTAGTATAGTGGTGTGTGTGTGTGTGTGTGTGTCATATTTGACGGTTAAGGTTTACACACACAGATGAAGGTAAAAGAAAGAAAGAAAGAGAAGTGTACCAATTCTATCTTATCCTGAAGTTACACACACACACACACACACACACACGCACACACACACACACACACACACACACACACACACACACACACACGCGCACACACACACACACACTGCACACACACACACACACACACACACACACACACACACACACACACACACACACACATACACACACACACACACACACACACACACACACACACACACACACACACACACACACACACACACACACACACACACACTGCACCAGGCGTCGTTCACTCCATAAGTATAGGTCATAAGCTCTTTGATGTGTCAGATATACAGAACATTCCCCTAGACCTCACACAAGGACGGGTCTATTTCAGTACGAGGCAGTGAACGGTGGGGGTGAGTCCTGCCTCCCTTTGTGTCGTTCTGGTCACCTAGGTCGTCCCTGGCTAGTGTCTAAAATATAAAAGTCAAATAAAATATATATAAAAACATCATCTATGCCTTAAAAACATCATCTATGCCATAAGAGAAGCGTATCTATGCCTTAAAAACCCTCATCTATGCCTTAAAACCCTTCATCTATGCCTTAAAAACCTTCATCTATGCCTTAAAAAACCCTCATCCATAGCTTTTTGAGAACGACCACACTTCACCTGTGCATTTACCTGCCACTAGCTGGGAAAAAAATATTAATTATTTTTTTTTACCGAAAGTGAGTCTTGGTGGCATTGGAATATTATGTGTCCTAGTAAAAAATAAATAAAAATAAACTGAAAGGTATAAAGACAAATTGATAATGAACGATAACTATAACAATTACAACCTGTTATAATATTTGAAATTTCCTTACAACCTTCCCCAAGACGAACAACAACAATCACCTCATAACAATACTCAGTTACAACACCTTAATTAATCAAAACCAACCTACAACAATGTATTACTAAACATATTAAAAACTTCACAACACTACAACCTACAACACATCCTCGGGGTATTTACAACATTCATCACCACGAGACCAAACTCCTTCCCCCTTTCCACCCAACACGCTCCCCCTATCCCACCCGTTCCCCCTCCTCTCCCCCCTTCCCCCCACGCGCCCCCTACCCCCTCCCACACGCGGCGCCTCATTAACAACCCACACCCGAAAAAAAAGGGAGGAAGAGATTGAACAATGAAGCCTCAGTTAGCGTGTCATCGAGGAGAGAAAATATGTATGTAAGAGGTGAGGTGTTGGGTGTGCAGAGTGGTGACTGGGACACGGTATAAATGGAGAGGAGAGGGAGGGGGAGAGGAAGGGAGAGGGGGAGAGGAGGGGAGAGGAGGGGAGAGGAGGGGAGAGGAGGGGGGGAGGGGGAAGCGAAGGAGAGGTGGAGGCAAGAAAAAGTCTCTCTCTCTCTCTCTCTCTCTCTCTCTCTCTCTCTCTCAGGTGTGAAAACATGCGAGATCCACTTGACGTGAATTGCTGCAGGTGTATAAAAAGGGGGCAGGTAAATTACAGCTGGTCATGGGTATTCATCACAAACTCCAAGTATATATATATATAACGCACCTGACTACCATTCATTGCAGGTGTATGACATGTGAACACCAAGTTGATATGATTCACTTCAGGTATAAGAGACTGAACACCAACTGAAGTGAATCACCTCAGGAATAAACCAAACGAACACCATCTGACATGACTCACTTCAGGCATAAGACACTGAACCACAAATTAAGTGAATCATCTCAGGACTCAGGAATAAACCAAACGAACCCCCCGAAGTTGACATGACTCACTTCAGGTATACATATGATTCTGACTATTGATATGAGTCACGTCAGATCCCCCGACCGAAACACGAACTGTCATCCGTCACGTGATCGCCGCCTGTGTGAGTGTCGGTAATGGTGTGTGTACGTGACGGCCAGAGTCGAGAACGGATCGTAAATTTAGTCATTCTGGTGATTGGTTGTGTAGGAGGAGATTGTCACACACACACACACACACACACACACACACACACACACACAGACACACACACAGACACACAGACACACACACACACACATACACACACACACACACACACACACAGACACACAGACACACACACACACATACACACACACACACACACACACAAACCCCTCTCTCACACACACACACAACCCCCCTCTCATTCACCTTTTCTTCCCAGCTCACGTTCATTCTCATCCTCTTATGTCTTTCATTCCCATTATCTTTCTTACCCAGTATTATCATTCCATTCCTTCCTCTCATTTCCTTTTTCTCTTATCTACCCCTTTCTCATCCTATATTTTACCAGTTTCTAATTCTCTTTATCACCACCTCTCTCTCTTCCTCCTTTCCCTCTCCCTTCAGCTACTTAAATCACCCCACAATAACCAATAATTGCAATAACTGTCGGAAAATGCCAATCCCCGGTAAGCGTTTCTCTAATGTAAACACAGTTGCATCTATAATCCTGACACGTTCGTAAATATAGTATCCGGATTCAGGGGTCCAGTGTTATGTTAGGTATCTGGCCTGGCTCCGGATTCCGCTCCTTTACACTAAATATCTCGACCGGAGCAACGAATTTGTTTGCTTAAATTGCATCCCCGTTGAGAGGATCATGTCTGCAATTGCAATTTACGATAGATATTGCATTTAAGGTTTTTGTATATTATTTTTGCAGGCAAGATATAGTTGCAACTTTTAATATTATTTTCTAATACTATAATTATTACCTCTAGCCTAATTAATTAATGTTTTTTTAAATATAATTTTCCAGATAAAATTCTATCTTAAATAATGGTGATTTTTGGGGGGAGGGGGGGAGGAGGGGGGGGGGGCAATAATTTCGGGATAATTACAACGAAAAGAATATAATTTATCGTCTTAACATAATTACTACACAGCACAATTACTTAAATGTCTCCAGTATTACGCGTTTTAGTGTTGCTTCTGTTTTTACTTTTATTTTTGACCCTAGAGAATTGTAGCTCTAACTGTGTAATATTCTGCTCATGCTTGGTGTTGTTTGAGGTTTTCTTTTATTTAACGACAAAAATACTGTTAAATATTACGGAAAAGGTTCTCTCTCTCTCTCTCTCTCTCTCTCTCTCTCTCTCTCTCTCTCTCTCTTTATTAATATGTCTCTCTTCCCTCTCTCTCGTTGTCTCTCTCTTCTTCCTCCTCTTTGTTCCTTCCCCTCTGTCTGTCTGTTTGTCTCTTTACTAATATGTCTCTCTTCCCCCCTTTCTCTCGTTCTCTCTTTCTTCCTCCTCTCTGTCTCTGTCTCCGTCTCCCCTTTCTCTGTGTCTCCCTCTTCCTCCCCCCTCCCAACACTGTACACCTTTTTGTTTATATATAAAACTCTAATTATCCACTAAGACCATAACCACACGAGTCGCCCAACATAATTAACATGATGATGGTGGTGATAATTCTCCTTATGTTACCTCTAATACCACGTACATTTGGGAGTAATAAGAGGGAGGTGTTCTTTTTGTTATTCTTCTGTTCTTCTCCTAATGACTTATGTTCTTCTGTTCTTCTCTTAATGACTTATGTTCTCTTGAGGGTGCAGCAAGTAGGGTTAAACACAAAGGGCTTCAGTTGTTGTTATAATGAGGTCACCGGAAGATTTGTCCACCCCCCCCCCTCCCCTCGCTTAAAGGTTAATCTAACTTAACCTAACCCAATGTAATCTACTGTACCAAAAGCCAATCTAACCTAACCGAAACCTTATTTAATTTATCGTAACCTAACCTAACCTAACCTAACTTGACATTAACCTAGCGTAACTTAACTTAATCTAACCTAACCTGACTACTCGCTGTCTTTCACCTAGACTACTCGCCTCACATGTTCCCCTCACCTGCTTCACTTGCACCCGTCACCTACGCCTTTCCCCTCGCCAGATCCCTTCCCCTCACCTACTGCAGCACTCACCTGTTACCCTACCTACCCCCCCCTCCCCTCACCCTCACCTGTACATCACACTGTATTCAAACAAAGAATAATCCAGAGATATGATGTTTGCTGTGTCGTCAAAAAAAAAAAAAACTGAACAATGTTTGGATCATACGAGCTTTAGAAACTAACTACACAGACAACAATAACAATAATAAAACAAAAAAACAACAATATGTACAACAATAAACACAAGAAAGAACAAATACAAAACAAAAACTAACAGTAAAAAACAAAAAAATAAATAAATAGAACACAAAGTACAAAACAACATCAATAAAACCAACAGAGAGAGAAGAAGGAGAGAGAGAGAGAGAGAGAGAGAGAGAGAACAATAACAGGCAGACATCAACAATTACAGGGACACATGACAGCAACAATACCCGAGACAATTAGTAAGTGTTGTCGAAGTTGAACAAAGTTGTGTTGTGTTGGTAATGGCTGTTAGTGTACAGAGAGAGAGAGAGAGAGAGAGAGAGAGAGAGAGAGAGAGAGATACTGAGATTATTAAGAGAGAGACAGAGATATAAATTGAGAAAATTAAGAGAGAAAGTGTACCTAAGTAACACACACACACACACACACACACACACACACACACACACACAGACAGACAGACAGACGACAGACACACACAGACACAGACACACACAGACAGACAGACAGACAGACAGACACACACACACACACACACACACACCCTCATCAATAACAATTCTCTCGCCTTAGTTAATAGTCTTGTTGAAAATGGATGCCGACAGTAATGGGCGAATCTGCCTAATTCATTGGTCCATCTGTGTGGGGTGGCCAACTATCTGCGAGGGTGGCCAACTATCTGTGTGGGGTGGCCAACTATCTGTGGGGTGCAGCTATCTGTGTGGGGTGCAACTATCTGTGTGTGCCAGCATTCGAGGTGGCCAACTATCTGTGTGGGTGGCCACTATCTGTGAGGTGGCCAACCATCTGTGTGGGGTGGCCATCTGTGAGGGGTGGCCAACTATCTGTGTGTCACTTTGTGAGGGGGCCAACTATCTGTGTGGGGTGGCCAGCTATCGGGGGTGGCCAACTATCTGTGTGGGGTGCAACTATCTGTGAGGGGTGGCCAACTATCTGTGTGGGGTGCAGCTATCTGTGTGGGGTGTCCAACTATCTGGGGGTGGCCAACTATCTGTGTGGGGTGGCCAACTATCTGTGTGGGTGGCCAACTATCTAAGGGTGGCCAACTATCTGTGTGGGGTGGCCAGCTATCTGTGTGGGGTGGCCAACTATCTGTGTGGGTGGCCACATTCGTGTGGGGTGGCCAACTATCTGTGAGGGGTGGCCAACTATCTGTGAGGTGCAACTATTCGGTGGCCAGCTATCTGTGTGGGTGGCCAGCTATCTGTGTGGGGTGTCCAACTATCTGTGGGTGGCCAACTATCTAAGGGGTGGCCAACTATCTGTGTGGGGTGCAACTATCTGTGTGTGGCCAACTATCTAAGGGTGCAACTATCTGTGTGGGATGGCCATCTATCTGTGTGGGGTGGCCAGCTATCTGTGTGGGTGGCCAGCTATCTGTGTGGGTGGCCAGTAATTATCGATTTGTGTGCCAGTATCTGTGTGGGGTAGCAGCTATATGTGTGGGGTACAGCTATCTGTGTGGGGTGGCCAGTTATCTGTGTGGGGTGGCCAGTAATTATCTATTTGTGTGGGGTGGCCAGCTATCTGTGTAGGGTGCAGTAATTATCTATTTGTGGGTGGCCAGCTATCTGGGGGGTGGTATTATCTATTTGTGGGTGGCCAGCTATCTGTGTGGGTGGCCAGTTATCTGTCTGGGTGGCCAGCTATCTGTGTGGGGTGCCAGTAATTATCTATTTGTGTGGGGTGCACACTTGTGTGGGGTGCAGTTATCTGTCTGGGTGCAAATATCTGTGTGGGGTGCAGCTATCTGTGTGAGGTGGCCAGTAATTATCTATTTGTGTGGGTGGCTGCTATCTGTGTGGGTGTGGCCAGCTATATGTGTGAGGCAGCTACCTGTGTGGGGTGGCCAGCTATCTGTGGGTGGCCGTTATCTGTGTGGGGTGGCCAGTTATCTGTGTGGGTGTCAGCTATCTGTGTGGGGTGCAGCATCTGTGTGGGGTAGCCATCTGTGTGGGTGGCCAACTATCTGTGTGGGGTGGCCAACTATCTAAGGGTGGCCAACTATCTGTGTGGGGTGGCCAGCTATTCTGGTGGCCAACTATCTGTGTGGGTGGCCAGCTATCTGTGGGGGTGCCATTAGGGTCAACTATCTGTGAGGGTGGCCAACTATCTGTGTGTGCAGCTATCTGTGTGGGGTGGCCAACTTGGTGAACTATCTGTGTGTGGGGTGGCCAACTATCTGTGTGGGTGCAACTATCTGTGTGGCCAACTATCGTGTGTGCAACTATCTAAGGGCCAACTATCTGTGTGGGATGGCCATCTATCTGTGTGGGGTGGCCAGTATCTGTGTGGGTGGCCAGCTATCTGTGTGGGGTGGCCAGTAATTATTGATTTGTGTGGGTGGCCAGCTATCTGTGTGGGGTGGCCAGATATGTGTGGGGTGGCCAGCTATCTGTGTGGGGTGAGATCTGTGTGTGGCCAGTAATTATCTATTTGTGTGTGGCCAGCTATCTGTGTAGGGTGGCCAGTAATTATCTATTTGTGTGGGGTGGCCAGCTATCTGTGTGGGGTGGCCAGCATCATTCATTTGTGTGGGGTGGCCAGTATCTGTGTGGGGTGGCCAGCTATCTGTGTGGGGTGGCCAGCTATCTGTGTGTAGCTATGTGTGGGTGGCCAGCCATCTGTGGGGGTGGCCAGCTATCTGTGTGGGGTGGCCAGCTATCTGTGTGGGGTGGCCAGCTATCTGTGTGAGTGGCCAGTAATTAACTGTGGGGTGTGTGGGGTGGCCAGCTATCTGTGTGGGTGGCCAGCTATATGTGTGGGGTACCAGCCAGCTATCTGTGTGGGTGGCCAGCTATCTGTCATGAGACAGCCTTCTGTGTGGGGTGGCCAGCTATCTGTGTGGGGTGTGGCCAGCTATCTGTGTGGGGTGGCCAGCTATCTGTGTGGGGTGGCCAGCTGTCTGTGTGGGGTGGCCAGCTATCTGTGTGGGGTGGCCAGCTATCTGTGTGGGGTGGCCAGCTATCTGTGTGGGGTGGCCAGTAGCTATCTATTTATGTGAGGTGGCCACTATGTATCTATCTATGTAAGGTGGCCAATAATTGTCTATCTATGTGAGGTGGCCAACTATGTATGTGAGGTGGCCAGTAACTATCTGTCTATGTGAGGTGGCCACTAACTATCTATCTTTGTAAGGTGGCCAATAATTGTCTAGCTATGTGAGGTGGCCAACTATGTATGTGAGGTGGCCAGTAACTATCTGTCTATGTGAGGTGGCCAATAATTGTCAATCTACGTGAGGTGGCCAGTGATTAATTATCTATCTATGCAAAGTGGCCACTGACCATGTACGTTGTTAGTACTTCCTACACATCAAAACACATTAGCCACTTGTTATACAGCACTAAACGTAGACGCAATATTTACTGTATATAAGAACATACGGTATACAGTATCCGGGTTATACTCTTGATATACTGTATAGCACTATTAATCAACCTGGATATATCAATTTCCCGTATTGGTTTCTATAGTGAGATGACCGCTTATCCTTGTTATTGTTTTCAGCGGAGGAATACACTCGGGGAAACTGACAATACAAATATGTAAATACGTGTGTGTTGTTAATCTGTCTTTCTGTCTGGTCTGTCTGTATGTCTCTCTGTCTGTCTCTCTCTCTTACTTTATTTCTCTCCCTCTCGACCCCTCTCTGTCTTTATGCTTTTCTCTATCCATTTATTTCTGTCTTTCCTCTGTCTCTTTCAGTTCTTTCTTCTAGCATGACTCTCTCTCTCTCTCTCTCTCATGATTAATAGTGAGTATCCAGGCATGAGTTATTACCCCTCAGTGTGTTATTGATATATACGGGTTTGTATTTTAATTATACGTGGGAAGGGGAGTATGCTGGGGTGGGGGGGTGGGGGTGGGGGGGGTATTACTGCTATATAGTATACATAAGGGTGATATTCAAGCGTTTATACATAGCACATACTACCCGCTCCCCCCTCATCCACACACCACCGCAACCACACCCCAGCAGCTCCGTCAACCACACCAGCCTGTCACACCAGCCCGTCAATCACAATTCAGCAGCCCGTCAACCACACCACTTCATCCTACCTCCCCTCAACCACTAATCTTCCTCAATCTCACCACCTGAACTACATACCACATCCCTCAACCATACCCGCAAACCACATCACCGTAAATCCATGCCAGCTCCGTCAACCACACCAGCTCCGTCAACCACACCAGCAGCTCCGTCAACCACACCACTTCATCCCATCTCCTCCCTCAACCACACAACCTTCCTCAATCCCACCACCTGAACTACACCACATCCCTCAACCATATTACCTCGCAACCACATCACCGTAACCATGCCAGCTCCGTTAACCACACCATTTCATCCCACCTCATCCCTCAACCACACCACGTCCCTCAACCACAGCCCTCAATCACACCACCTCCCTCAATCACACTACTCAATCACCCATATCCCAACCACACCATATCCCACCTCATCCCTCAACCACACCACGTCCCTCAACCACAGCCCTCAATCACACCACCTCAACCACACCACCTGAACTACACCACCTCCCTCAACCACACCACCTGAACTACACCACCTCCCTCAACCACACCACCTGAACTACACCACCTCCCTCAACCACACCACCTCAAGCACCACACCACCTCTCTAAGCCACACCAACCTCCTATTAGTTATAAAAAAATTCCTTCTAAATTTGTCATCGAATTTAAAAAACAATAAATAAAATAAAAATTATATTGTTATGAGAAAATAAACTTAGAGAAGATTACTTGGTGACAAAACGTTCTGACACAGGAATACATTTTAATCCTCTATTGAAATCCTCTTTTGTTTATAAATACCTTGTAGTTTGTAGCAGATATTAAACTTTATAACAGACTCTATTCACGTGCTAGAAAATAAAATCTAGAGAAATTGTTAGTAGTTCAGAATTAACAAAAGTGGTTCAGGATTAACAAAAGTAGTTCGGGATTAACAAAAGTGGTTCAGGACTAACAAAAGTGGTTCAGGACTAACAAAAGTGGTTCAGGATTAACAAAAGTGGTTCAGGATTAACAAAAGTGGTTCAGAATTAACAAAAGTAGTTCGGGATTAACAAAAGTGGTTCACGACTAA
>NW_024730260.1:0-7500 GCF_018991925.1 Homarus americanus | reverse complement strand
ACACGAAAGGCTATAGTGTTCACCTGTGTTATATAACGACCGGATATATAACACGAAAGGCTATAGTGTTCACCTGTGTTATATAACGACCGGATATATAACACGAAAGGCTATAGTGTTCACCTGTGTTATATAACGACCGGATATATAACACGAAAGGCTATAGTGTTCACCTGTGTTATATAACGACCGGATATATAACACGAAAGGCTATAGTGTTCACCTGTGTTATATAACGACCGGATATATAACATGAAAGGCTATAGTGTTATATTTTATACGTAGGTCAAATTTCCATAAAGTTTGCTCTAATTAAAACACTGATTGGATGTTGTTATATTTTTTTTATGTCTCTTGAGGGAATCAGACAGACAGACAGACACAGACAGATAGACAGACAGACAGACACAGACAGATAGACAGACACACAGACACAGACAGATAGACAGACAGACAGACACAGACAGATAGACAGACAGACAGACAGACACAGACAGATAGATAGACACAGACATAAAGACAGACAGATATATAGATAGACAGACAGAAAAGACAGGCACAGACAGAAAGACAAACACGACAGACAGACAGATATATAGATAGACAGACATACAGACAAATAGACAGATAGACAGACACAGACAGACAGAAAAGACAGGCACAGACAGAAAGACAAACACAGACAGACAGACAGACAGACATACAGACAAAAAGACAGAAAGATAGATAGACAGACAGACAGACAGACAGACACAGACAAAATATAGACAAACGGGAAAGCAGGTTAAGATCATTCTCGTGGTGAAGAGACGGGGGAGGGGGTGAGTGGCGGTCCCTCGTGTGGTAAAAATCTGTACTTGGTGGTGGGTTGTTATTGTTGTGGTGGTGGTGGTTGTTGATGGTGGGTGGTGGTTGTTATTATTGTTGTGGTGGAGGTAGTGGTTGTTATTGTTGATGTTTTAGGGTGGTTGTTATTGTTGTGATGGTGGTTGTTGTTGATGGTGTGGTGGCTGTTGTTGATGTTGTGGTGGTAGTTGTTATTATTGTTGTGGTGGAGGTAGTGTGGTTGTTATTGCTGATGTTTTGAGGGTGGTTGTTATTGTTGTGATGGTGGCTGTTGTTGATGGGTGGTGGTGGTAGTTGTTATTATTGTTGTGGTGGAGGTAGTGGTTGTTATTGTTGATGTTTTGAGGGTGGTTGTTATTGTTGTGATGGTGGTTGTTGTTGATGGTGTGGTGGCTGTTGTTGATGTTGTGGTGTGGTGGTTGTTGTTGATGTTGCTGTGGTGGTTGTTGTTGATGCTGTGGTGGTGGTTGTTGTTGATGTTGCTGTGGTGGTTGTTGTTGGTGGTGGTGGTTGTTATTATTGTTGTGGTGGAGGTAGTGGTTGTTATTGTTGATGTTTTGAGGGTGGTTGTTATTGTTGTGATGGTGGCTGTTGTTGATGGTGTGGTGGTAGTTGTTGTTATTGTTGTGGTGGTGGTAGTGGTTGTTATTGTTGATGTTTTGAGGGTGGTTGTTATTGTTGTGATGGTGGCTGTTGTTGATGGTGTGGTGGCTGTTGTTGATGTTGTGGTGGTGGTTGTTGCTGATGTTGCTGTGGTGGTTGTTGTTGATGTTGTGGTGGTGGTTGTTGTTGATGTTGCTGTGGTGGTTGTTGTTGATGTTGTGGGTGGTTGTTGTTGATGTTGCTGTGGTGGTTGTTGTTGATGTTGTGGTGGTGGCTGGTGTTGATGTTGTGGTGGTGGTTGTGTTGTTGATGTTGTGGTGGTGGTAGTGGTTGTTATTGTTGATGTTTTGAGAGTGGTTGTTATTGTTGTGATGGTGGTTGTTATTGTTGTGATGGTGCTGTTGTTGATGGTGTGGTGGTGGTTGTTGTTGATGTGGTGGTGGTTGTTGTTGATGTTGTGGTGGTGGTTGTTGTTGATGTTGTGGTGGTGGTTGTTGTTGTTGATGTTGTGGTGGTGGTTGTTGTTGTTGGTGTGGTGGTGGTTGTTGTTGATGGTGTGGTGGCGGTTGTTGTTGATGTTGTGGTGGTGGTAGTGGTTGTTGTTGATGTTTTGAGGTGGTTGTTATTGTTGTGATGGTGGCTGTTGTTGATGTTGTGGTGGTGGTTGTTGTTGATGTTGTGGTGGTGGTTGTTGTTGATGTTGCTGTGGTGGTGGTTGTTGGGGTTGTTGTTGTTGTTGTTGTTGAGAGGTGACAAAAAATATGCTGGTCTAAAGTGACGCCGCCATGTTGTGAGTCTCTGGTTTTGTACGAGACGTAAACATGTCTAAAAACTCTCTCTCTCTCTCTCTCTCTCTCTCGCTGGAGATACAACCCCTTGTATGAGTCGATCGAGGGGAGGGAGGGAGGGATGAGACGAGGGAGGAAGAAAGGAGTGATGAAAAATACTAAAGAGAAAGCGGGGTGGAGGGAGACGGGAGGAAGGAGGAGAGGAGAGAGAATAAAGAGAATGAGAAGAGGGATAGGAAAGTTGAAGAGAGAGAGAGAGAGAGAGAGAGAGAGAGAGAGAGAGAGAGAGAGAGAGAGAGAGAGAGAGAGAGAGAGGAGAGAGAGAGAGAGAGCTACAGGTGTCGATACCCTAACGAGATGGCCATTACCGCCCTTCGTCACATTAAATCACCACATGCAAAAAACAATCTCATATTTACCCACGACAGTTCTCCCTTTATGTCCCCTGGGTGTACGTGTGTGGTCTTATGGTAAAGGGGAATGCATTTAAGGGTGGCACTATGGTTATGGGTGGCACCTATAACCAATCATAGTGTCACCCTTTAACCAGTGCCACCCTTAACCACAGTGCCACCTTTTAACCACAGTACCACCCTTAAACCAATCATAGTGTCACCCTTTAACCAGTGCCACCCTTAACCAATCATAGTGTCACCCTTAACCAGTGCCACCCTTAACCACAGTGCCACCCTTAACCACAGTACCACCCTTAACCAATCATAGTGTCACTCCTTAACCAGTGCCACCTTTAACCACAGTGCCAATTTTAACCAATCATAGTGTCACCCTTAAACCCAGTACCACCCTTTAACCAATCATAGTGTCACCCTTAACCAGTGCCACCCTTAACCACAGTGCCACCCTTAACCACAGTACCACCCTTAACCAATCATAGTGTCACCCAACCAGTGCCACCCTAACCACAGTAGCAATTCTTAACCAACATAGTGTCACCTTTAACCAGTGTCACCCTTAACCACAGTACCACCCTTAACCACAGTGCCAACCTTTACAAAATCACACACGTCTTTCCTTTCGCCAAGTCTCAGGTACCATGGTATCAATGACACACTGTATTGATATAATGGAAATAAAAAAAAAACTCCATCCAAGTTTGTATGGTGAAGGAAACGAGAAACAAGGAAATGGAGAAAGGGAATAAAGGTGGTGATGAAAAAGGAACTACTGGTAAATAAAGGAAAAGGGAGAAGGGGGATAAATAAGGTAAGAATGAAGAGAAACTCCCAATAAAAGACAATAAAATAAAAGATTAAAAAATAAGGAACGAAAAAAAAAAAAATAAAGAAAACGATGAATAAAGAGAAACTGTCAATAAAAGGAGGAGAAAGCAGAGATAATAAATTAGAGAAAATACGTGTTATGGCAGTGTTCGTCTGAGCCGCCAGTCAGCATCAAGCGAAGAGGAGGAGGAAAGGAGATGATGTTGTTGTGCTACAGACCACCTCCCTTATATATGCCGGTATCATTATATTTTTTTAGCTTTTATTTCTGACGAGGTTGTGTAAACGATGATCATAACGAGGTAGAGGAAAATATATGGTCACTTAGGAGTTCTATAACGGGGTGTTTTTGCATATGTTTTGATGGGGAGGATAATGTGATGTGGATTCAGGAAGGATCGCAGTACAATAGACATGATCTTAGCAGCTAGGAGAATTCAAGAACAGAGTCGAGAGCAAAAGGTGGACCTTACCGCCTTCATTAACCTCTCCAAAGCTTTCGACACAGTAAACAGAGAACTTTTGTGGACTGTTGGAGAGGGTCGGTCTACCACCAAGATTTTTAAACATCCTCCGCCAGATGCATGATGGAATGCAAGCCCGGGTACTTGTGGGTAGTGTGCAGTCAGAACCATTCAGTGTCCAAATGGGCGTAAACAGGGCTGTGTGCTGGCACCTGTGTTGTTTAACATCTTTCTGCTGGCTGTAGCACAACTCTCACACAATGCCCTTGGGCCTGATGCAGGTGTGGGCATACGGTACCGTCTTGACGGTAGCCTTTTTAATATGAGACGTCTGGAAGCCTCCACAAAAGCCTTAACAACTCAGGTCATAGAACTACAGTATACAGATGACTGTGCAATAATGACACATAACAGAGAATCTATGCAACGTGCACTGGACGTGATCTCTGTTTTTTACAGTTCGCTTGGTTTGCAAATTAACACCCAGAACACTTGAGATTTTTGTCCAGTCCATTGTTCCACCAATAGAAGCACCACAATTCTACATTAATGGAGATCCTATCAAAATAGTAAACCAGTTTAAGTACCTTGGTGGCACTCTCACACCCACCTGTTCACTGGTTATGGAAATTCAAACCAGAATCAATTTAGCCTCGGCTGCATTTGGACGTTTGAGAACAAGAGTCTTTCTCAAATATGGAACGAAGACTGCAGTTTATCTAGCGGTCTGTATATCTACATTATTATATGCCTCAGAACCTGGACGCCCTACAAACGCCATATCCAAATGCCGGAAAACTTCCACACTAGATGGCTTAAGCGTATCTTTGGAATATCCTGGGAAGATATAATGACTCGTGAAGAACTATATCGTCGCTCAAACACGACCAGCATAGAAACCATGCTAGCCAAAAGACACTTGTGCTGGCTTGGACATGTTATCAGGATGCCAGACCACCGGCTTCCAAGACAAATATTATATGGCAAGCTCTCACATGGAAACCGCTTTAAAACTCTACTCAAGTGCTGTGATATCCAACCAAATTCACTGGAATAACTAGCCTCAGACCGTTCCTTATGGCGCTCAACATGCCATAGACGAGCGGACACACTTGAGACCTCACTGAACCAAAAGAGAACTACTAAACGAGCCCAACGACATCAGAAGGCTCAAGGCATAATTCCTCTTAATGAACAACATCCCTGTCACCTATGCAACAAGATCTGCGCCTCCAGGATTGGACTCCATAGTCATCTACGGTGGCATCAGAGGAATAACATAACTCATCAATCATCTCAGCTGCAGCAACGTCGTCATCGAGTTCGATGGACTGCCATAGTAGTATGTGTGTGTGTGTGTGTGTGTGTGTGTGTGTGTGTGTGTGTGTGCCAGAGTATTTATACACGTGATGATTAGTAATGCATTAAACTCTCTCTCTCTCTCTCTCTCTCTCTCTCTCACACACACACACACACACACACACACACACACACAACACACACAGAGCTGAGCTAGAAGCATCTTGGGTCGCCCGTTGGTCCGTCTGAGCACAGTCAACAAACTTTGTTAGTGTGTGTTGGGGGTTATGGAGGCAGAAGGGAGTGGTAGGAGGAGGGAGGGGGAGGAAGGGAAGGAGGAGGAGGGAGACAAGCACCTTCTCTTCTCCCGCCACTCTAAGGATTTTATCAAGGCAGCTTTGGATAAGAAAGACGATGGACACATTTGGAGTACCGTAGACAACCAGTGTGTTCCGGTAGAGTCTGGGAAGGCGTGTTCCCACTGCCCGCCTCCCCTACCTCCCTTTACTCCACCTAATCCTCCCTACCACCTCCCACCTCCCCCCCTAACTTTTCATGTTGGGTGATGTTGACGTCTGTTGGGTGGAGGTTGACGTCTGTTGGGGTGGATGTTGACGTCTGTTGGGGTGGATGTTGACGTCTGTTGGGGTGGATGTTGACGTCTGTTGGGTGGATGTTCACGTCTGTTGGGGTGGATGTTGACGTCTGTTGGGGTGATGTTGACGTCTGTTGGGGCGGATGTTGACGTCTGCTGGTGGATGTTGACGTCTGTTGGGGTGGATGTTGACGTCTGTTGGGGTGGATGTTGACGTCTGTTGATGGATGTTGACGTCTGTTGGGTTGGATGTTCACGTCTGTTGAATGGATGTTGACGTCTGTTGGTGGATGTTTACGTCTGTTGGGGTGGATGTTGACGTCTGTTGAATGGATGTTGACGTCTGTTGGGGTGAATGTTGACGTCTGTTGATGGATGTTGACGTCTGTTGGTGATGTTGACGTCTGTTGATGGATGTTGACGTCTGCTGGGTGGATGTTGACATCTGTTGGGGGGATGTTGACTCTGTTGGGTTGATGTTGACGTCTGTTGTGTGGATGTTGACGTCTGTTTGATGAATGTTGACGTCTGTTGGTGGATGTTGACGTCTGTTGGATGGATGTTGACGTCTGCTGGGGTGGATGTCGTCTGTTGGGTGGATGTTGACGTCTGTTGGATGAATGTTGACGTCTGTTGATGAATGTTGACGTCTATTGGGGTGGATGTTGACGTCTGTTGAATGGATGTTGACGTCTGTTGAGTGGATGTTACCGCGAATGGATGTTGACGTCTGTTGAGTGGATGTTGACGTCTGTTGAATGGATGTTGACGTCTGTTGAGTGGATGTTGACGTCTGTGAGGATGTTGACGTCTGTTGAATGGATGTTGACGTCTGTTGGATGAATGTTGACGTCTGTTTGGGTGGATGTTGACGTCTGTTGAATGATGTTGACGTCTGTTGAATGGATGTTGACGTCTGTTGAGTGATGTTGACGTCTGTTGGAGTGGATGTTGACGTCTGTTGATGAATGTTAGTTTTTAAGATGTTAAGAGTGGCTGGGTGGGGACTCTGTTAAATGGATGTTACCTAAAAACTACAGTGTATACACATTGATCTCCCCCTCACAGTAACGTAGTGTACACAACTAAAATGTTTACACTGTATAAAAAGTCAATGATCTACACTATATCAAACATAATAACTTTTCACAATCAATATAAAAAATTATATAACTTAACCATATAAAAAATAGATTTTCACTATCCAAAATATAATAGTTTCTACCCTATTAAAATACAGAATATTTCCACTAAACACACACACACACACACACACACACACACACACACACACACACACACACACACCTCCTACTCTGTAACACACAAGGCGGCCAAAATCCCCAGTAAGATAAACTTGAGGTCTTTTTCCTCACTCTCCGCCTCACCCCTACCCCTCCACCCCTCACCTCATTCCGCCTCACACCTTCGGAGAAATCACTCTGCCGCCACAACTCCGGAGGGGGAGTGACGGCGGCTCCACCTCCACCCGGTTTTCTATTTCAAACGACCCTCAACTAGGGGAGAAGATTCCACGCCCCCGATTGGTTCTTCCCACAGCGTGACGTCACTTGTTTAATCTCCGGAGTTTAGTTGACGATGGCGTGTTATTACTGTACGTCACTTTGGTAGTGATGATGGTAGTTGGAGTTGTTCGAGAAAAT
>NW_024730259.1:0-17049 GCF_018991925.1 Homarus americanus | reverse complement strand
AGCGAAGAGAGTTCAGAATGTGGATCAATGCAGCTTCACTCCTCTGTTGTTCACAACCTCTGGCGGGATGAGACCAAGTGCAAAATGCTTTTATGCAAGATTGGCAGAGGTGTTATCTGGACAGACTGAACAGAATCAGCAGCCCAGAAGCCACGTTGCAGCCTGGTTGAGATTTCAACTGCCCTTCTCTCTGCTTAGGTCTGCATTATTTTGCCTCATGGGAACGAGATCTTCGGCCCCAAGGAAAACAACAGTTGCAGATATTGACTATGAGGCAACGGTCATTGAATGCCGCATAGATCTGCGGCTTAACTAACGCAACACCGCTAGGGTAGCTACTTTTGTATTAGGATATTTAATATTAAGGTTATAAAATGGTGGCGAAGGTGTGGCTATTGGGGAAGGATGGAGGCCATGATGAAAACAAAAGTAGTAGTAGTAGTGGCAGTAGTAATAATAGTATAATAATCACACAAAATCGTAATCATTCTTAAGAATATAAAAAAATCCCTCAAAGATAAAAATTTTCATCCGTCCGTCACAACAATAAACGCGGAGTACTGAATTGACTGTTCAAAGGGAAAAGTTCCACGGTCATCCTTCATCTGTTACGAGAACCGGAAACTTGGAGTACCGGCCTTAGAAGACGAGTCTCAATCTCCTCCCTGCTGACAGATACGAAGCATTTATCAATAGCTCAAAATGTTATGGCTGGAAATTCCCGGGAAGCTGTGGGAATTTATCAAAGTAATATCCTGAAGTTTGGGATTTTTTTTTTTATGAGGAGCTGTGGGAGTGTGGGTGGATGTGTATGTGCGTTGTAGTTATGGATGTGTATGTGTGTGTGTGTTAGTCCCACTGCAAACCGAGGCAGGCAAATGCCAACGCCGGAGAGACGCTGCCGCTGCCGCTCCCGCACTAGATGTAGCCCCCCACATGTGCAAAATCTGTGAACGACTCTGCTGGTCTCGTATCGGCCTCTTTAGTCACCTCAAAACTCACAAATGAAGGTGACATCCTTAATAACTCATATCATTGTATCATAGCTGGATGATCGTCATACTAGATTACGAATGACAGCAAAGTAGTAGTGTGTGTGTGTGTGTGTTGGTAGATGTGGATGGATGGATGATGTGTGCTCTTGTGTATGAGGGTGTCTAGGTGGGTTTTTTTTCAGTGTATTGACATGGGAGGGTTGTTTTTGTAAGGTAATGTATGTATGTATGTATGTATGTATGTATGTATGTATGTATGTATGTATGTAAGAAACATAAACACACCATCCATCCACCTTTCACCTAATCCCTCCCATCCATCCCACAATCCACCTCTATCAATCCTTCGAACACCCAATTTACCCGCATCCACCTACCTTCTACCTAATCCACCATCGTCCACCCCAACCACCCAATTCACCGTAACTCGTTAACTCAGGCGCTAAATGTCACGTTAGGATGGTGGTGGCCAGAGGTAGTGGTGATCTGGTAACACTGCGCCTCACTATACTCAACCATGGTAAAAGTTGTTATGGAGTTGAGGTGATAATGTTATACCTTCGTCAAGCTGTTATGAATAACAATTGAAAGAATAAACCCAGATAAAGAATAATAATGAAAGACGGTAGATAAAGTAGGTAATCAAGAAATAAAACGTGGAAATTTTAAACAAAATATAAACAAATATAGGAAGATACAAGGAAAAAATGGGGGATGGAACAAGAGGAATGAACCATTAAAAATAGTGAAAACATAACAAAATAATATAGAATATAAACATAGACGCAGAAGAATTAAATAATTACAATAAATAATACAAATTATAGTATATCAAAAAATGAGTGAAGTATATGGTAAAATAAAATTAAACAAAGGGAATTAAAGAAAAATAATAAAACAATAAAAATTATACTCTCAATAAATAACAAGACACATTACACATAATTACAGGCTGAATCATGAAGTCCTGCCACAGAGGTACGTTAGTCTGTCTGTCTGTCTGTTTTCACATCATCAAATGCTGAAATCGCGTGACAGTGAAACACAAACACATCTTAATCCTGTAACACAACCTTGATGGAACACTGTTACCTATCCTGAGGTCGTGTATAAGTCACCTGGTTTATACTTAAGAACCGCCACTAATGTCTTTCGTGTGTGTGTGTGTGTGTGTGTATGTGTGTGTGTGTGTATGTGTGTTTGTAACCGCAGTGATGTGTTTGGTTTAAATTTTTTAACATAATCTTTGAAGTATAGTGACTTGTCTGTACGCTCGTTTGACCTTTAAAAACACCACACTCTTTAGATAGGTATAATGTGTGACGTGTAGATTAGGCACCCCAGTTGATTTCACCTAATGATAAAACATCCTAACCTAACCTAACCTAACCTAACCTAACCACCAAGGTAGTATTAGGGCGTTTAATCATCAGGTGAAATAAGCTGGGGTGCATAATCTACAAGTAATCAAATATAATTTTTCTGTTCACGTCAGAGTAAATGTAGTTATTTAAAGATTAAAATACTAAGGTGCCACGAAGTGCCTTGTGTTATTAAGTCCTCCTGTTTGACAATGCGTACCAAATTGTCAGCCATTGATCAGTGACCCAGAGACCTTAACCTCCCGTAACTTAACCTGTCACCAACAAACTCTTGCCACCCCGCCACACACACACACACACGTACTGAGTGTTCCTCCATCAACTGGTTAATATACAGTTGTTGATATGAACACAAAAGAAGTAAACAAGGTCTTCTGCCTATGAATCATCTTACTGTATATCCCATACCAATAGCATCTAATCACTTCATTAGACCCTTGAGTACCATAACAACCTCTCGAGTAAGATTATTTGCCCCTTTGTGTACGGTGATAACCACTCAAGTATGTTGATTTAACCTTTGAGTACACTAACTTAACCCTCCTGAGCATGATGACCCCGAGGGTTATATCATTGTACTCCAGAGGTTAAACCTAAGGTATATTTAGTGTGTACTATTATATAAAGTTCCATCAATGTTTGCTGTAAAATTTGTGTAAAAATCTCCAGAGGATTTTGGGTAATAAACGGTGGGAAAAATAACGAAAATTGAGGAGAAACAGACAAACGTTGTGAAGGATGGGCGGACATTATAGAGAGTAACTATCCCAATATTTTCTTTACAATTTCGAGGACACGCGACAACGAAAAATAAATTAAAGAAATAAATCAAGAAAATATAAATTAAACTGCTCTTTAATAAACTTAGAAGATAAGAATAAAGAAAATAAATAATAGAGAAAGGTTACTACCCTTTATAAGAATTGTGTAATGAAAGAAAAAAAAAGAAATGAATAGACAATTGAATGAACAAGAAATTATAAATGAAAGGTGATATTATTTTTTCTCGAACTGCCTTCACCTGATTACTGAGAGAGAGAGAGAGAGAGAGAGAGAGAGAGAGAGAGAGAGAGAGAGAGAGAGAGAGAGAGAGAGAGAGAGAGAGAGATGATGAAAGATAATGTAAGCAATAAAGACACATAAACAAATAGGAAAGAAAGATACGACGGACTAAGGGAGAAAGAAAAGTCACGAGAAGAGACAAAGACAATGAAACAGAAATACAAATAAAGAGAGATACAGACAGTCAACGCACTGAGAATGAGAATAACATATATGAATTCGTGGAAATCAGTAGAGGAGGGGAAATTTAACTAATGAAAGCAGGAGAGGAATTTAGGAATAGTGGATGAGAGTGAGAGGGTGTGAGGGTGAAAGTGAGAGGTGAATACGTTGAGTGGGAAGTGAGGGAGAGGTGAGAGTGAATAAGGCTGAGGGTGAGAGGTAATGGTGAGGGGGAGGTGAGAGTGAATAAGGCTGAGGGTGAGAGGTAATGGTGAGGGGGAGGTGAGAGTGAATAAGGGCTGAGGGTGAGAGGTAATGGTGAGGGGAGGTGAGAGTGAATAAGGCTGAGGGTGAGAGGTAATGGTGGGCTGAGGGTGAGAGGGGTGGTGAGGTGAGGGGAGGCAAGGCTGAGGGTGAGAGGTAATGGTGAGGGGAGGTGAGAGTGAATAAGGCTGAGGGGAGAGGTAATGGTGAGGGGAGGTGAGAGTGAATAAGGCTGAGGGTGAGAGGTGTGAGGGGAGGTGAGGAATAAGGCTGAGGGTGAGAGGTAATGGTGAGGGGAGGTGAGAGGAATAAGGCTGAGGGTGAGAGGTAAGGGGGAGGTGAGAGTGCTGAGGTGAGAGGTAATGGTGAGGGGAGGTGAGAGGAATAAGGCTGAGGTGAGAGGGGTGAGAGGTGAGAGTGAGGCAGTGGCGTAATGGTGAGGGGAGGTGGGCTGAGGGTGAGAGGTAATGGTGAGGGGAGGTGAGAGTGAATAAGGCTGAGGTGTGGCAGGAGGTGTGAATAAGGCTGAGGGTGAGAGGTGGTGAGGGGAGGTGAGAGGAATAAGGCTGAGGGTGAGAGGTAATGGTGAGGGAGGTGAGTGAATAAGGCTGAGGGGTGAGGTGGTGAGAGGTGAGAGTGAATAAGACTGAGGGTGAGAGGTAATGGTGAGGAGGAGGTGAGAGTGAATAAGGCTGAGGGTGAGAGGTAATGGTGAGGGGGAGGTGAGAGTGAATAAGGCTGAGGGTGAGAGGTAATGGTGAGGGGGAGGTGAGAGTGAATAAGATTGAGAAGTGAATGAGAGTGCGAGGTAAGGGTGAGAGAGAGTTGAGAGTGTAATGATTGTTTATCAGACCACAGCTTACAGCCCAGAGAAGAACAGCACATACAGCAGTGACCGGAAACGCAGGTGTGTACACCCTCGTAAGTTGACCCACCCTTCGTAATTAAAGAGTGATTAAGACCTGACCCAGCAGATATCACGGTCACAAAGGGAACCAGAGTTGTCACCGCCACGCGATCATGGCCGTGTTAACTCAAGAAACTACCCTCCAGCCCGCACCACGCACCTAGGCAAACACAACTGTCTCCACACACCCAGATTAGAGTTAATTAGTGTCGTCATCTGCCGGCATGTCACCGCCAATATAAGGGGCCTTCAGCTCCTTCCGTCAGACAGAAGGGGACAGACAGATTTAAGGGGCAGACAGGAGTCACGATTATCACTAGTCGAGGTCGGGAGGGAGACTTCCCTCCCCGGCACCGAGTCCCCAGCTAGCAGAGTCTTCCACAGGAGACAGAGTCCAGCAGCACCTGCAGACATTCCCCAGCAACTGGGCCTCCCTCAGGTCACAAGTGTATTCCATTTCATGTTTGTGTCCGAGAGTCATTGTCTAGTAATGTCAATATAATCATCTATTAATGTGTCCATGCCATTGAGTTAACTAATAAATAACTGTATTTAGAATTGGTGTTTAGAAGATTTCCCCTGAGAGTCAAATAACTAACCGGCCACACTACCAAACTTTCTTCACTTTACAATCCACAACAATTAACTCTTACTTTATCTTCTACCCGAGTTTACACTCATTATAAGAGTGAATAAAGCTGAGAGGGTGAGGGTGAGGGTGAGAGTGATTGAGAGGGGATTGAGGGTAAGAACCGTTGGTGAAAGTGAGAGGTGAGAGTGAAGAAGTTAATGACGGGGGAGAGACAAAAAGAGAGAGAGATAAAAATGAATACTGGAAGATAGACAAACTAACTATTAATGACACACACACACACACACACACACACACACACACACACACACACACATAGCAGGAAGTAATCAATAATCACTTCCTGTTTGATTGAAGAGTTTCATTTGTAAAATAAACAATGAAGAATGGCTAAAGTAAACAATGAAGTAATGTTAGAGCAAACTAAACAGAGTAATGGTAAACAAAGTGATAGTCATAGAGTGAATGAATAGTAATGATTAAAGTAAACAGTAATGGTTAGAGGAAGTAAACAGAGAATTATTAGAAAGTAATTAAACAGAGTAAGTAAACAGAGAAAGTAAACAGAGAATGTAAACAGAGTGATGGTCAGTAGAGTAAGCCAGAATGATGGTCGCCCTGTTAGAGTAATGTATGACTCCCAATTTTTAATATATTATTCATATAAAAATGTTTAAGTAGATGTTGGTGGTTGTCAAATTTATGAAGAAGCTGTTTTAATAAATTTGATATATAAAAATGTTTAAGTAGATGTTGGTGGTTGTCAAATTTATGAAGAAGCTGTTTTAATAAATTTGATATGTATATATATTTTATGATTGATACGAACTATTGATGTCAGTAAAATTTATGAGCGCACTCTTGTTTCATAAATTTGCTATGTATAGATTTATGAGAAAATTTATCTCCTTGTACTCACTGCATCACAAAATTTATACCCAAGAAAGAAACATACAGTATATTGAGCCATCGTAAAACAAATAAAAAAACTTGCTACATAAATATTTAATTCTATTAAATATTCTACAGATAGACTCATTAAAAAGATCTACTAAGTAACTCGTTAAAATGAGGGAGTATGAAAGACAAATTTTAAGAAATTTTCCTACTAAACATCCAATGAGAACATGTAAATGCACATGCTGACAAACTTTGGACATTTCAAAGTTTTATTTTTTAATAATTTGTTTCTACTTCCTCAGGCCTTGTAAATTTATATATATCAAAGACTCATTTCTTAAACACTTTTTAAAACGTTGATTCATTTTTCATACATTCCTGGGCCAAAAAAAAGTCTCATATCCAATAAATTTCGGCGTAATGATCCATTTCTCAAGTTTTTAGTCAAGCCAAGAAAATGTTATACCTATTAAAGACGTATATCTTATAATTTCACTAAGTCAAGATCCATTAAGAACAAAAATTGTATGTGAGAATATTGAGATCAGCTGGATTAAGAAAAAGAACAAATTCCTAAGACAAAATCCATTAAAATAAAAGTACGTGAGACAATTATCTTAACCTGAAATCAACAATAAAAACAATTCTCAATATCATTCACTTTTTGGCCAAGAGCTGAAAAAACACAAGTATATAACACGGGGAGATAATTAACGCCAATTACCCGTACTAATGTAACAACAGAAACATTTCTAAGGATTTCAACCGCAGGAGTGACTTGATAAAAGACATTTAAGAACCATAAAACACTGAAATAAATCGCACTTCCCATCAGCGTCCATCACACCTGGGTCCTTTGTTGAGACCTTAATAAATCCTCGCCATCTGGATGAATCAACAAGAATAACGTGGTATTTGCATTTATTTTTTTCCATGGGGAGGCTAATGGCCGGCCATTTGAACCTACCATTCCCTACACGGCGGAAAAATAAATGATTGACTCTGAGTGTGTTTGTATTAAGGTGGAAGTCAAGAAACAACCCTCAATCCCCTGCGGTCATTTTCGTCTGTGTTTACATAATTACCCCCAAGAATACCTTCAGGTTTCTGGCTTCTTTATGGTTAGTCTAAGGAGGATTGGACGTAATAAGAAAGCACTTTGATTTAGTGTCGGGTTAGTCTAAGAGGTATTGGACATGATAAGAAACAAGTAACTGTGTGTTGGGTTAGTCTAAGAGGTATTGGACATGATAAGAAACAAGTAACTGTGTGTTGGGTTAATCTAAGAGGTATTGCATTAGAGTCTTGAAAGGTATGAAGTCGTAAGTCAGGATAAGAGTATAGTGATCCGGTTAATTTGATTTGCCTAAAGAGGGATTCGGTTCGCATCTTCAAGGATTTGAAGTCGTTCATCTAAATTAGAGAGAACAGAACTTCGAAAGTTGTTTAAATGAAAAAGGATTATATTGCGTTAAGGGGCAAGATAATACCTTAACGAGTCGCTTACAGTAATCTGAAACAGTGTACAATAATCAGGCACATTGTACAGTAATCTGAGACATTGTACAATAATCAAGCGCAATGTTTTTGTAATCTGACACAATGTACAGTAATCAGCCCCAATGTACAGTAATGGGAGACAATGGTACAATAATCGGAGACAATGCAGAGTAATCGGAAACAATGTACAGTAATCGGAGATAATGTACATAATCGGAGACAATGTGTACAGTAATCGGACACAATGTACAATAACCTGGAGACGATTTACAGTAATCGGAGACGATGTACAGTAATCAGGCACAATGCATAGTAATCGAAAGCAGGTATCTTATGGAGCCATGTAGAGTAATTGAGGGAAGCACAAAAAGACCGACTCCTCGCCCCCAAGAAAGTCAAGTCAAGTGAGGTGAGGTCAGGTCAGGTCAGGAAGGGGGTCGTTAGTCTAGGTAAGAACGGTAATCGGTTCGAGGTGTCGTGCATGTCGAGGGATATAGTAAGTATTATGCTCTGTTGATTTACTGTTAATGAGAACCTGAATGTTTTATGTAACCGTTCACCTGTAGCCTAAGACTGTAGTGGGCATGTAATCTGTATTTCTCCCTCGATCGTTTTGTAATAGAGAAAAAATAAAGAGTTTTGGTTACATTTACCTCGTTCTTTTTACAATCTTTCTTGTAAGCCTGACAAATTACAACAATGAATTTCAGTTACAAGAAGTATAATAACTTATTCTGCACCGATATTACCTTAGGAACATGAAATATATCAAAAAAAATGTTGGAAATACCAGGAAATATTTAACCAAAATGCCGTAAACACCGGTAATAATATATCATACAAATACCTTAAACACTGGAAATATATCACAAAAATGCCATAAACACCGCAAATATATCACGAAAATTACTTAAACACCGCAAATATTTGACCAAAATGCTTGGATAGAGGAAAAATTTATAAGAAAAAAACCTTGCAATGACATATCTTATAATCGAGAAACATATCTAAATAAATAAATAAATAAATAAATAATAAAAAAACAAATAAATAACGTAAAATGCATCAAAAACTACTACAAAAACCGTAAATAAAAAAAAAATATTGACAAAAGAAGTCTTCGATATGCAATCAGTAGTCTGGTATACCTGACCTGAGAGAGCGTGACCTTAAATAGGAAGACCTCCAGGTGAGACGGTGGTGGTTATTCATCTATTTCTGGTAATGAAGACCAGGCAGGTAGAGAGCTCAGGTGAGTGGTGATACTTGTGTGTGTGGTGGTGGTTGTAGTGTGTGTGTGGTGATGGTGGTAGTGTGTGTGTGTGTGTGTGTGTGTGTGTGTGTGTGTGTGCTGGGGAAGAAAGGTGGGGAAAAGGTGTTGAAGCGACATATAAAAAGAGAGAGAGAGACGAAATTGATAGATGGGTTGTTAAAAAGACAGGGGGACACGGAGAGAGGCAGGTGGACAGAAGTGGAAACAGAGACAAACTGAGAGAGAAAGAGACAAAATACAAAATATATAAAGGAAGGAGATAAAGAGAAATATCAAACAGGCAAACAGATAGAGAGGTTAAGAAAGAAAAGCAAGAGAAAGAAAACAGAAAGAAGAAAACGAGGGAGGGGGGAGACTAATATGCAATTGCCCGCGTCCGCTCGTCCAATCTTTCACAAATAATCGTAGGGTCATTAGGTGCTCCAGGATACCTTAACTCCGTACCCTAAAGACCTTCTAAATTTTGCACGAGAAACACCCCTGTTTCGGTCAGGGATTTTCCAACGTTTGTCTGTTTAAAACGCCTGAGAATTTTTTGTTGGCCGGTGAGAAACGTCGCAGAATTTGGTGAAGGAAATTTGATTTTAAATGCTCTTCTGGACGGAAAAAAATGGAAATACAGTATCCGTTTGAGGTATATTCTCGAACGGTTGCTATACATATACACAAAAAATTCATACACACACACACACACACACCCTTCCCCCACAAACAAACAAAAACGCAAAACAAACAAATACACAAACCCTCTCCCACATACATAATAAAAGTTGCCCCTCGTGTTCCAGGATGGTCGGCTCTAGGGCCACCTAGGCGTGAATTTATTTAAGGTGTAGAAGCTGTCGCCAACACAACAACCACACCATAAGTTAACGAGATGCGTGGCCCAGTGTCAAGGAATACGATCCGAAAATCGTTTAACATATAGGCTTAATGAAAATTGTCCATAGTTTTTCCCTGCCAGGGAATCGAAATCGGGTCCACTCGCTTACGAGGTTAGTATGCTGACCATTACACCACAGGTCGCCCCACATATATAACCACCACACACAAAAACACTCACCAACACACACACACACACACACACACACACACACACCTATACACTGTGTTAGGCTTGTTTGTTTGGTTTTGAATTTGTTTGTTTGTTTGTATGTTTGTTGAGGTGCAAGTTGTTGGTAGAATGGTTGACGCTGACGGTGTAATAGTTGTTTGCTGTTGTTGGTGGTGGTTGTTTCTGTTGTTGTTATAACAGGTTTGCCCTCCCAATGCGTGTGTGACTCTTCCTATGACGCCGATCACGCCATGGTGTGCAAGAAAGGGGGCTTCATATGCATGAGGCATGACGAAGTAAGGGATCTCACAGCAAATATGTTGAAAGAAATCTGCTGTGATGTCAGGGTAGAACCGACCCTCCTTCCATTGGACGGTGAGATTTTCCAACATAGGACTTCAAACACATCCAACGAAGCCCGTGTTGACGTCAGTGCTCGAGGATTCTGGACGCCGGTACAGCGAGCCTTCTCCGACATCAGGATTTTTGATCCCATGGCCGCATTTCACCGTAACTTAGCTCTCGATGCTGCACACTGGAGGAACGAGAACGACAAGATAAGGGCATACGGGGAGAAATTGCAGAACGTTGATCAAGGCAGCTTCACTCCTCTAGTGTTCACAACCTCTGGTGGGATGGGACCAAGTGCAAGATGCTTCTTCGCCAGACTAGCGGAGGTGATATCCGAACAGAAGCAGCAGCCCAGAAGTTATGTTACAGCCTGGATAAGATGTTGACTGTCCTTCTTTCTCCTTAGGTCGGCTTTGCTCTGCCCCAGGGGAACGAGAGCATCGACCCCAAAGCCGACAACAGTTGCTGATACTGACTATGAGGCTACAGTCACTGAATGCCGCACAGATCTGCGGCTCAACTAACTCAACACAGCGAGGATAGCTACTTATGTATTATGATATTTAATATTAAGGTAATAAAATAGTGGCGAAGGTATGGCTATTGGGGGAGGCTGGAGGCCAATTAAAAAAAGTAGTAGTAGTAGTTGTTGTAGTAGTAGAGAGAGAGAGAGAGAGAGAGAGAGAGAGAGAGAGAGAGAGAGAGAGAGAGAGAGAGAGAGAGAGAGAGACCAATAGTGTGGTTGGAACATTTAATGGCCCAAAACGAGGGATTTTTCTCTGATGGAATTGCTAAACTATGTATTAAATTGCCTGAGAACACGCGGTGGGTCATTGTGCAGGGATATATACGTGAGGCTACAAGGCTGCATGTAGATATACATAGAAATATACATATTTATGTTACAAGGCTATATACAGATATACATATACATGTTCCAAAGCTACAAGCAATTACAGAGACTATATATACATAGACAGCTATACAGATTATTAAGCCTTATATATATATATATATATATATATATATATATATATATATATATATATATATATATATATATATATATATATATATATATATATTTGACTTTCTCAATATTTGATGGAGCGAGGATAAATCCAGAGAAATGCGGACATTCGATACATAACACCGAACACCTTTAAGCTTACAGTATCAATGTCTGTCATGTTTCAACACAATCCGTCCACCCCCTCATGAGTTCTGATAGATGTGTGTGTGTGTGTGTGTGTGTGTCAGGCATGAATGTATGCATAATTATACTTGTATATGTACCTGTATGTAAGGATGAATGCTTAAAAAAATCATACACAAACACACGCAACACACACAGCCGTAGAAAGAAAATCTCTCTCTCTCTCTACCAACGGGAAAATAACCAAAATCCTTATGTCGACCTGACAGCGGAAATTGAAGAGGAGCCAGAAATAGCATTTGGGAGAGGAAGAAGGGGGTAGGGAAGGGACAAGAGAAAGGGAGGGGAGGGGAGGGGAGGGGAGGGAATAGTAAAGGGAAGGAGACAGATGGAGAAGAAGGAGAGGGAAGAAAGACGAGAAGATAAATGCTACAGACACGAAAGATGGGAGGGAAGGAGGAGATGGAGAAGAAGAAGAGGGGAGAAGGACGAGAAGAGATATGTTAGGGACAAATGAGATGGGAAGGGAGGAGGAGATGGAGAAGAAAGAGATAAGAAAAAACAGACATGGAGAGACAAGAAGGAAGGGAGGATGGAATGAGGGAGGAGAAACAAGGAAAAGGAAGAAAGGAAAGAAGATACAGTTACAAATACAGGTACATAATGTGACACTGCTATAGGTACAGTACATAGACTGGCCTCACTGTCAAAGATCAAAAATCAACAACAAATAATTATACTTGACCGTTTCATAAGGTTAAAGTTCAAGGTCCTAAGGTTACGAGAGACATTGATCTGAATTTTGGTATATGACGGTGCAAATCAAGCTGTGTTTCAACCAAGTTATGTCATTTAGATCAACGGGTCAGAAGTCAAGATCATAACCCGGGACGTAAATCTGGTCTGGTATGGCCAATCAGGTCTCGATAATATGCACGTGGTCGTACTGTTCAGTGTAAAGTACAGTACATTCGAGTATACAATAATTTGATTTTTTGTTGTACAGAGTGTTGCCGCATGACAGAAATCAATAGAATATGGTAACGTGTATGTGTGTGTGTGTGTGTGTGTGTGTGTGTGAGAGAGAGAGAGAGAGAGAGAGAGAGAGAGAGATAACAATAAAACACAGTTCTGGTCTTGAGTAACACAGGGACGACACAGCTAAAGTCTGCCCCGTCCCGGTACTCTGAAAACCTGATCAATTCAGAGATCCTTATTGTCTCTTTTGTCGCATTATTCATTATTATTCACTCTATTATTGTTATTATTATTATTATTATTATTATTATTATTATTATTATTATTATTATTATTATTATTATTATTATTATTATTATTATTATTATTATTGTATAGAGGTGTGTGTGTATAAATAATAATAATAATAATAATAATAATAATAATAATAATAATAATAATAATAATAATAATATTAATTAACGGTTTATTGAAAAAGTTCTGCAGCCCGAAAGCTGAAAATATACATTGGACATAAATGACTTATTACATACATTGGTGGTTTAACAAAAGCCTTCATTAGAGAAAGGTAAAGGGACATACAGTAAACACACAGACTAATGTAGGTGTTGAACAGCAAACAAGTAGTGGAGTAACTCCCTCCCAGATGGTGTTCGGAGGGAGCTCGCGTGGTGTAGTAGTTCCCTCACAGATGGTGTGTGTGTGTGTGTGTGTGTGTTGGTGTACAGGTGTGTGTGTATATATATATATGTGTGTGTGTGTGTGTGTGTGTGTGATAATAATAATAATAATAATAATAATAATAATAATTAACGTTTTATTGAAAGAATATGGCAGCTGGAAGGCTGAAAATATACAGTTACATAATTGGGGAATGGCTGTCTTGATTTATAAATAATATACAAGTAACATAAATGATACAAATATGATATGTAATAACTAGGTGGGGAAAAGCTCAAACTACAGGGCATTTCAGCATTGACAGTGCAAAAAGTAAGATTGACTGGGAGTGAATACACTGGTTGATTACAAGTTATTGATAAATTTTACAATGGTTGGGACTGGGCTGTTCTTATAGCGATCAGTTCGTTCTCGTATGGGCTGGATGTGGTGTCGAACAGCAATTCTCGGACCAGCGATCTCGGGTGGTAGTAGGAGCCGGTGTCGAGGATGGTGCAGAAGCTTCTCACCAAATTTGCAGATGTGGTCGTGGTGATGGTCAGTGAGAGCCGAGAAGGTCAGTGTGTTGAACGCTTCTTGATATGTGGAGTAGGAAGGGGAGAGAATAACCTTGCATGCCCTCTTTTGCACTTTTTATAGGTGTTTACGTTGTGTGGCATTTAGGGAGGAAGATCAGGTAGGGGAGGTATAGGTGAGCTAGGGAAGTATGAATGTTGACTAAAAACTGAGGAGCTCGGGCGTAGGAACTCCGAGGGACTTGAGTCGGCGGAGGAGGTGGAGGCGTTAAACTGGTGGATTTGACAACTTCACTGACGTGTTGTTTCCAATTTAGTTTGTTGTCTATGGTGACGCCGAGGAGCTTGGTGGAATCTACAACCTGGAGTGTGTTGGGACTTAAAGTAATGGAAGGGGTGGGACAACGTCGGAGGAGAGGTTGATGTGCATAACCATGGTCTTGGTATGGTTGATGGTGACGTGGTTGTTGGTGTCCCAGTTTTGGAGACTGTTCAATAAATACTGATGGGCGGTATATTCGGGAGCAGAATTGTTGACACTGATCCCAATGGTGGAGTCGTCGACATATTTCCAGCGAGCAGGGGTTTCTCTTAGGGCATTGGCTGATAAGCATAGTGGTCGTATCTTGGTGCCTTTGGGGACGCCACAGGTGAGAGACTGAAAGGTGGAGACACTTCGGAAGCCTACAGCTTGGCGTCGGTTACTGAGGAAGTCTGTAAGCCATGGTATAAGACTTCTTCAAAACAGGAGGTCAATAGCTTTGTTGATGATTAAATTGTGGTCGACTAGGTCAAATGCCTTGGTGAATTCAATGAAGGCGACAGCAACAGACGTTTTTCGTTTCTCCAGATGGCGGTAAATGTAGTCGAGAAAGCTGACAAGACAGTAAGAGGTGGAGGAAGTTTTCATATTACCAAAGTGCTGAGGATCTACGGCGCCTGCAATTTCAGCATAAGCCCAGTCAAACACAAAACTTTCACAGATTAAGCTGGGTATTGGGGTGATTGCAGTGGGTCGAAGGTGATTTAAGGATTGTGGGCTGTTTTTTGGGGGGCACTGGTGACACATATGAAGTCTTCCAGCCAGCTGGGCATTTGGCATGACTGAGGGAAGCATTGATGATGGAGCATAGGGGTTTAGCTAGCCCCGGGGAGAACTCCTTGAAGAGTTTCATTGGTAAGTCAATGGGGGTGTTGGAGCGTTTTAACTTCAGTTTGTCCAGACGTTTTGCTACTAAGTCAGCAGGAAAGGGGGCTGGTAGGTAAGCAGGGAGATTGGTTGTGTCAAGTCGGGGGAGCGTTTGGCGTATAATAGGGAAATGGTTATTTGATTGCTCAGCTGCGTCAACATTAGTGAGATGGCTAAGGAAGGGGAGGGGGTGTGTCTTATTGTTTAGTCCACAGAGTTGGTCTGCTTCAGGTGTTGCAATTTGGTTGGATAGTGAGACTTCTTTGCAGTGCGTATTTCGCGGATGCCTCGGTTGCGCAGGGACCTGTAGTGGTTGTGGTCAATGAGATAAAAGGCTCTGTCTCTCTGTTGTATAAGTCTTTTGATCCGAGGTGTGATCCAGGGCAAGTCAGCTGGGTGAGATCTTACGGACTTCTCGGGGAAGAAGTGGTGGTGAGCTTCCGTGGTGGTGTTGGTGTAATTTATCCATTTGGTGTCCACGTCATCCACACTAAGTGCTTCAGTCCAAGGATGGTGAACTGTCCACTGCCCGAAGAGACGCACTGCAGAGTCAGTAATCGGCCTGTAGGTCTCTGTACTTGAGTGGGAGTGGCAGCTGGGGACCTGAGCACTGATAGGTGTGTGCTACACCTGAGTCGGTTAAGATTAGGTCAAGGGTATTTTAACCGTGTGTGGGAAGTTCACAATGTGTGTGTGTGTGTGTGTGTGTGTGTGTGTGTGTTTGTTTGTTTTTTGTTTGTCGTGGATAAATATGACGTGACAACATCATTTATACCGACAAAAAATAATGAATTAAAACGTTTGTTGAATAAATTAATTGATAAAAAAAAAAGTTCCAGCCAGTCATTCCCGAATTAGTTGATCAAAGATTTCCAGAGAGTTGTACTTACACCTGCTCATCATTACCAGTGAGAGGTTCAGTGGTCACCTGTATACAACTCACGTATTCTGTTGAGTAATGAATCCAACGCAACTGACTGGACTAAGGGAGCTTTGAGTGAGGTATTTTATCATGTATGAGAAGAAAAAAACCTTGTGTTTTAAATTATATAAATTAGTTAATTTCTTGGTGTGTTCTCTGTCGATCTTCCCATTCTCTCTGGTTCAGGTCGAGCATCAGCCGGACTCAATATCTCTAAACGAAGCCATTCAATCGACCTCATTAGCGCAGCAATTTGACGCTGAGCTACCACTACCGCCGGGAAGAGACTCGAGGCAAATTCCCCCCTCCCCAGTTCTCATCGTTGGCAGCTGATCGCGACCTTCATCCTGCTGGAAGTAAGTTGGTGAGTCTGTGTAATGCTGTGATGAAATATAGAGACTGACATTATAAGGAAGAAAACTTTACCACAATCATGCTTACTGTTAAACTATAAGTACATTATGTTTATACATGTTAAGTCAAGATAATATTGATAGGGGAGATAAAATCGGCCCCTCTACCTAGACGGCGGGCTGAGAGAGGAGGAAGATGGATTGTGTGTGTGTTTGCGTGTGTGTGTTTGCGTGCGTGTTTGCGTGCGTGTGTGTGTGCGTGTGTGTGTGTGTGTGTGTGTGTGTGTGTGTGTGTGTGTGTGTGTGTGTGTGTGTGTGCGTGTGTGTGTGTGTGTGTGTGTGTGTGTGTGTGTGCTCGTATGGGTTCTTAATCATGAACCAGTAAAATGATCCTCCTCATCTTTCTGGTCTAACACTAAAGCCATACTACTGACTTCTACCGAGGAACACATCAAAAACTCCACCTCAAAATAAAACAGAGTAATTAAACGATCAATTTACACCAAGACAAACAACCAAGATCAATGATAATTAATTTTCAAAACCTGACCATTTTAAAACAAATTACTTTTTCTTTCTAAAACTGGTCGTGAAAAAAGTCAACGTAATTTAAGAGACGAATCATTTTTTATTTAATATTAGTAACGAGATATTTTTTTTTTAAATAAGGAATAGTCCATTTTGGGGGTATATGATTAATATTTTTTATTATTATTTTTAGGAATGAGTGGAAGAGGTAGAAGAAAACAAGGAGAAATAAGAAAAATATACCAACTGTGCTAACTGTCTCCTGTACCCTGAAGCTAACACAAC
>NW_024730258.1:0-18526 GCF_018991925.1 Homarus americanus | reverse complement strand
GGTTAGAGGTGCATCAGGAGTGACAGAGGAGTACTTAGGATGTCAGAGGTGTGCCTAGAAGTTTGGAGAGATGTACCTGGGAGTGTCCGTGTACCTGGGAGTGTCAGAGGTGTACCTGGAGTGTCAGGTGTACCTGGGAGTGTCAGAGGTGTACCTGGGAGCAGCTGGGGTGGCACCTGGGAGTGTCAGAGGTGTACCTGGGAGTAAGCGAGGTGTACCGGAGTGTCAGAGGTGTACCTGGGAGTCGGAGGTGTACCTGGGAGTGTCAGAGGTGTACCAGGGAGTGTCAGTGGAGTACCTGGGAGAGTCAGAGGTGTACCTGGGAGGTTGGGAGGTGTACCTGAGTGTCACAGGTGTACCCTGGAGTGTCAGAGGTGTACCTGGGAGTGTCGGACGTGTACCTTGGGAGTGTCAGCGTGTACCAGGGAATGTCGTGAGTACTGGCAGGTCAGAGGGTACCTGGGAGGTCAGAGGTATACCTGGGAGTGTCAGAGGTGTACCTGGAGTGGCCAGAGGTACCTGGAGGCTGGGAGGTGTACCCTGGAGGTCAGAGGTGTACCTGGGAGTGTCAGAGGTGTGTACGGGAGTGTCGGAGGTGTACCTGGTATTGTGGAGAAGTGTACCTGGGAGTGTCGGAGGTGTTCCTGGGAGTGTCGGAGGTGTAACTGGCAGTGTCAGCGGTGTACCTGAGTGTCAGAGGTGTACCACGGAATGTCGGTGGAGTACCTGGGAGTGTCAGAGGTACCTGGGAGTGTCAGGAGGTACCTGGGAGTGTCAGAGGTGTACCTGGGAGTGTCAGAGGTGCCTGGGAGGTCAGAGGTGTACCTGGGAGGTCGGAGGTGTACTGCGTGTGAGAAGTGTACTTGAGAGTTCGAGGTGTACCTGGCAGTGTCAGGGTGTACCTGGGAGCAGGCGGTGTACCTGGGAGTTGTTAGAGGTGTATCAGGGAGTGACAGAGGAGTACGAAGTGCAGGAGGTACCCAGGAGTGTCAGAGGTGTACCAGGGAATGTCAGTGGAGTACCTGGCAGTGTCAGAGGTGTACCTGGGAGTGTCAGAGGTATATCTGGGAGTGTCAGAGGAGTACCTGGGAGTGTCAGAGGTGTACCTGGGAGTGTAAGAGGTGTACCTGGGAGAGTCAGAGGTGTACCTGAGAGTGTCAGGGGTGTACCTGGGAGTGTCAGAGGTGTACCCTGGAGTGTCAGAGGTGTACCTGGGAGTGTCAGAGGTGTACCTGGGAGTGTCGGACGTGTACCTGGGATTGTCAGAGGTATACCAGGGAATGTCAGTGGAGTACCTGGCAGTGTCAGAGGTGTACCCTGCAGTGTCAGCGGTAGTCCTGGGAGTGTCAGAGGTGTACCACGGAATGTCAGTGGAGTAGCTGGGAGTGTCAGAGGTGAACCTGGGAGTGTCAGAGGTGTACCTGGGAGTGTCAGAGGTGTACATGGTAGTGTCAGAGGTGTACCTGGGAGTGTCAGAGGTGTACCTGGGAGTGTCGGAGGTGTACCTGCGAGTGTGAGAAGTGTACCTGAGAGTATCTGAGGTGTACCTGGCAGTGTCAGCGGTGTACCTGGGAGTGTCAGCGGTGTACCTGGGAGTTGTTAGAGGTGTATCAGGGAGTGACAGAGGAGTACCTAGTAGTGTCAGAGGTGTACCTAGGAGTGTGAGAAGTGTACCTGGGAGTGTCTGGGGTGTACCTGGGACTGTCAGAGGTGTACTTGGGAGTGTCAGGGGTGTACCAGGGAGTGTCAGTGGAGTACCTGGGAGTGTCAGAGGTGTACCTGGGAGTGTCAGAGGTGTGCCTTGGAGTGTCAAAGGTGCACTTGGGATTGTTAGAGGTGCACCTTGGAGTGTCTGAGGTGTACCTGGGAGTGTCTGAGGTGTACCTGGCAGTGTCTGAGGTGTACCTGGCAGTATCTGAGGTGTACCTGGCAGTGTCAGCGGTGTACCTGGGAGGTCAGGAGGTACACCTGGGAGTGTCAGGAGCCAACCTGGGGAGTGTCAGAGGTGTGGCCTGGGAGGTCAGATGTGCACCCTGGATTGTCAGGAGGTGTACCTGGGAGCAAGTCAGGAGGTGTACCTGGGAGGCCGGAGGTGTACCTGGGAGGCCAGAGGTACCTGGGAGGAGGTGTACCTGGGAGTGTGAGAAGTGTACCAAGGAGTGTCTGGGGTGTACCTGGGAGTGTCAGAGGTGTACCTGGCAGTGTCAGTGGTGTACCTGGGAGGGTCAGCGGTGTACCTGGGAGTGTTAGAGGTGTATCAGGGAGTGACAGAGGAGTACCTAGAAGTGTCAGAGGTGTACTTACGAGTGTGAGAAGCGTACCTGGGAGTGTATGGGGTGTACCTGGGAGCGTCAGAGGTGCACCTGGGAGTGTCAGACGTGTACCCTGGAGTGTCAGAGGTGTACCTGGGAGTGTCAGAGGTGTACCTTGGGGAGTCAGAGGTGTACCTGGGAGTGTCAGAGGTGTACCTGGGAGTGTCGGAGGTGTTCCTGGGAGTGTCGGAGGTGTACCTAGCAGTGTCAGCGGTGTACCTGGGAGTGTCAAAGGTGTACCACGGAAAGTCAGTGGAGTAACTGGGAGTGTCAAACGTGTGCCTGGGAGTGTCAGAGGTGTACCTAGGAGTGTTAGAAGTGTATCTGGGAGTGTCAGAGGTGTACCTAGGAGTGTCAGAGGTGTACCTGGGAATGTCGGAGGTGTACCTGCGAGTGTGAGAAGTGTACCTGAGAGTGTCTGGGGTGTACATGGAAGTGTCCAAGGTGTACCTGGGAGTGTCAGAGGCAATCTGCTGGAGGTGTACCTGGGAGTGACAGAGGTTTACCTGGGATTGTCAGAGGTGTACCTGCGAGTGTCTGGAGTGTACCTGGGAGTGTCTAAGTTGTACCTGAGATTGTCAAGGGTGTACCTGGGAGAGTCAGAGGTGTACCTGAGATTGTCAAGGGTGTACCTGCGAGTGTCAGAGGTGTACCTGGGAGTGTCTGAGGTGTACCTGGGAGTGTCAGAGGTGTACCTGAGAGTGTCAGGGGTGTACCTGGGAGTGTCAGAGGTGTACCAGGAATGTCAGTGGAGTACCTGGCAGTGTCAGAGGTGTACCTGGGAGTGTCAGAGGTATACCTGGGAGGTCAGGAGGTGTACCCTGGTGTGCCAGAGGTACCTGGGAGTGTCAGAGGTGTACCTGGGAGGTCGGAGGTGTACCTGGTGACAGGAGAAGTGTACCTGGGAGTGTCGGAGATGTTCCTGAGTGTCGGAGGTACCTGGCAGTGTCAGGCGGGTGTACCTGGGAGTGTCAGAGGTACCACGGAATGTCAGTGGAGTACTGGGAGTGTCAGAGGTGTACCTGGGAGTGTCAGAGGTGTACCTGGGAGGTCAGAGGTGTGGCAGAGTGCAGAGGCTGTGGGAGGTCAGAGGTGTACCTGGGAGTGTCGGAGGTGTACCTGCGTGTGTGGAGAAGTGTACTTGAGAGTGTCTGAGGTGTACCTGGTGGTGTCAGGCGGTGTACCTGGAGGCTGGGGTGGTGTACCTGGAGTGTTAGAGGTGTATCAGAAGACAGAGGAGTAACTAGGCTCAGAGGTGTACCTAGGAGTGGAGAAGTGTACCTGGAGTGTCTGGAGTGTACCTGGGAGTGTCAGAGGTGTACCTGGGAGGTCACGGGTGTGTACCAGGGAGTGTCAGGAGTACTTGGGAGGTCGAGGTGTACCTGGCAGTGTCAGAGGTGTACCTGGGAGTGTCAGAGGTACCTGGGAGTTGTTAAGGTGTGTATCAGGAAGTGACAGGGGAGTAACTAGAAGTGTCAGAGGTGTACCTAGGGAGGCAGAGAAGTGTACCTGGGAGTGTCTGGAGGTACCTGGGAATGTCAGAGGTGTGGGAGTGTCACGGGTGTACCAGGAGTGTCAGTGGAGTACCTGGGAGTGTCAGAGGTGCACCTGGGAGTGTCTGAGGTACCTGGGAGTGTCTGAGGTGTACCTGGCAGTGTCTGAGGTGTACCTGGCAGTGTCTGAGGTGTACCTGGCATTGTCAGGTGGTGTACCTGGGAGTGTCAGAGGTATACCTGGGAGGTCAGAGGTGTACCTGGGAGGTCAGGAGGTGTACCTGGGAGTGTCAGGAGGTACCTGGGAGTGTCGGAGGTGTACCTGGGAGGTGAGAAGTGTACCTAGGAGTGTCATTGGGAGGTTTATCAGGAGTGACAGAGAGCACCTAGAAGTGTCAGAGGTGTACTTAGGAGAGTGAGAAGTGGCACCTGGGAGTGTTCAGGTGTACCTGGGAGTGCTTGGAGGTGCACCTGGGAGTGTCAGCTGTACCAGGGAGTCAGTGGAGTACCTGGGAGTGTCAGAGGTACCTGGGAGTGTCAGGAGGTGCCTGGGAGTGTCAGAGGTGCACTTGGAGTGTCAGAGGTGCACCTGGGAGTGTCTGGAGGCATTTGGAGCATGCCCCAGGTACCCAGGCAGTGTCTCAGGTGTACCTGGCAGTGTCTGAGGTGTACCTGGAGAAAATAAGCGGTGTACCTGGGGAGGTCACCAGGTACCTGGGAGTGTTAGGAGGTGTATCAGGAGTGACAGAGGAGTACTGGAAGTGCCACAGGTGTACCTAGGAGTGTGAGATGCATACCTGGGAGTGTTCAAAATGGAGGTCAGAGGTGTACCTGCGAGTGTCAGAGGTGTACCTGGGAGTCAGAGGTGTATCTGGGAGTGTCAGTGGAGTGCCTGGGGTGTCAGAGGTCTGCCTGGGAGTGTCAGAGCTGCACCGGAGTGTCAGAGGTGTATTCAGAGTGTCGGACGTGGCACCTGGGAGTGTCAGGTGTACTAGGAATGTCAGTGGAGTACCTGGGAGGCCAGAGGTGTACCTGGGAGTGTCAGAGGTGTACCTGGGAGAGTCAGGAGGTGTACCTGGAGTGTCAGAGGTGTACCTGGGAGTGTCAGGGTGCACCCCTGGAGTGTCAGAGGCGTACCTGGGAGGCCAGAGGTGTACCTGGAGGTCGGATGTGTACCTGGGAGGCTGTAGAGGCACCAGGAGTGACAGAGAGTACCCAGGCGTCAGAGGTGTACCTAGGAGTGTGGAGAAGTGTACCTGAGTTTTGGGTGTACCTGAGTGTCAGGAGGTGTACCTGGGAGGTTGGGGTACCAGGAGTGTCAGTGAGTACCTGGGAGGTAAGAGGTGGCCTGGAGTGCCAAGTGTGCCTGGGAGTGTCAAAGGTGCACTTGACAAAGGAGGTGCACCCTGAGTGTCTGAGGTGTACCTGGGAGTGTTCAGTGTAATTGCAGTGTCTGAGGTGTACTACAGTGTCTGTGTACCTGGGAGGCCGAGGTATACCTGGGGAGTGTCAGAGGTGTACTTGGAGTGTCGGACGTGGCACCTGGGAGCAAGCCAGGAGGTGTACCAGGGAATGTCAGTGGAGCACCTGAGAGTGTCAGGAGGTATACCTGGGAGGCCAGGGGTATACCTGGGAGGTCAGGAGGTACCTGGGAGTGCCAGAGGTGTACCTGGGAGGCCAGAGGTGTACCTTGGGAGTTAATAAAGGCATCAGGAGGAGGAGGAGTACTCCCAGGAAGTGTCAGTGGTACCTAGGAGTGTGAAGGCACCTGGGAGGACAGGGGTGTACCTGGTGTGTGAGGTGGGTACCTGGGAGGTCTGGGGTACCTGGGAGGCCAGAGGTGTACCTGGGAGGCCAGGGGTGTAACAAGGAGGTTGGTGGGAGTACCTGGGAGTGTCAGAGGTGTACTCAGGAGTGTCAGAGCTGTACCTGGGAGTGTCAGAGGTGTATCTGGGAGTGTTGGACGGTACCTGGGAGCAAGTCAGAGGTGTACCAGGGAATGTCAGTGGAGGCCTGGCAGTGTCAGAGGTGTACCTGGGAGGCCAGGAGGTATATCTGGGAGTGTCAGGAGGTGCACTCCTGGGAGTGTCAGGAGGTGTACCTGGGAGTGTCAGGAGGTGCACCTGGGAGAGTCAGGAGGTACATGGAGCAAGTCAGAGGTAACTGGGAGTGTCAGAGGTACCCTGGAGTGTCAGGAGGTGTACCTGGAGGCCAGAGGTGTACCTGGGAGTAAGCCGGACGTACCTGGAGTGTTGGGGAGGTGCAACAGTGAATGTCAGTGGAGTACCTGGCAGTGTCAGAGGTGTACCTGGGAGTGCTGGGAGGTATGCTCAGAGTGTCAGAGGTGTACCTGGGAGTGTCAGAGGCCTGGGAGCAAGTCAGAGGTACCCTGGAGTGTCAGAGGTACCTGGGAGTGTCAGAGGTACGTGGGAGTGTCGAAGGTGTACCTGTAGTGTGGAGAAGGTACCTGGGAGTGTCGGAGGTGTTCCTGAGTGTCGGAGGCTGCACCTGGCAGTGTCGGGGCGGTGTGCCTGGGAGTGTCAGAGGCACCACGGAAGTCAGTGAAGTGAAAGCAGGAGTGCTCAGAGTTGCACCTGGAGTGACAGAGGTGTGCACCTGGAGCACAGAGGTGCACATGGAGTGCCAGAGGTGTACCTGGGGAGTGTCAGGACGGTATCTGGGAGTGTTGGAGGTGTACTGGTGTGTGTGAGAAGTGTACCTGAGAGGTCTGCTGGAGGTGTGTACTGGCAGTGTCAGCGGTGTACCCAGTGTCAGCGGTACCTGGGAGTTGTTAGAGTTCTCTGGGAGGCTTGAGGCCTGGCAGTGCTGGGCGGTACCTGGGAGGTCAGAGGTGTACCACGGAATGTCAGTGGAGTACCTGGAGTGTCAGAGGTGTACCTGGAGTGTCAGAGGTGCACTTAGAGAGTGAGAAGTGTACCTGGGAGTGTCTGGGGGTGACCTGGGAGTGTCAGAGGTGCACCTGGGAGTGTCAGCTGTGTACCAGGGATTGCTGTGGAGTACCTGGGAGTGTCAGAGGTACCTGGGAGGCTGTGGAGGTGTGCCTGGGAGTGTCAGAGGTGCACTTGGGAGTGTCAGAGGTGCACCTGGAGTGTCTGAGGTACCTGGGAGTGTCTCAGGTGTACCTGGCAGTGTCTCAGGTGTACCTGCAGTGTCTGAGGTACCTGGCAGTGTCAGTGGTGTACCTGGGAGGTCAGGGGTACCTGGGAGGCAGAGGTATCAGGAGAGACAGAGGAGCACTTGGAAGTGTCATAGGTACCTAGGAGTGTGAGTAGTGTACCTGGGAGTGTCTGGGTGTACCTGGGAGGCCAGGAGGTGTACCTGGGAGGCTGGGGTACCTGGGAGTATCAGAGGTGTATCTGGGAGGTCAGGAGTACCTGGGAGGTCAGAGGTCTACCTGGGAGGTCAGAGCTGTACCGGAGTGTCAGATGTGTATCTGGGAGTGTCGGACGGTACCTGGGAGCCGAGGTGTACCAGGGAATGTCAGTGGAGTCCTGGGAGGTCAGAGGTGTACCTGGGAGGCCGAGGTACCTGGGAGGCTGGAGGTGTCCTGGGAGGTCAGAGGTGTACCTGGTAGGTCAGAGGTGTACCTGGGAGTGTCAGGAGGTACCTGGGAGGTCAGAGGTGTACCTGGAGGACAGAGGTGTACCTGGGAGTGTCAGAGGTGTACCTGGGAGTTTGAAGGTATCAGGGAGGACAGAGGAGTACCAGAAGTGTCAGAGGTGTACCTAGGAGTGTGAGAAGTGTACCTGGGAGGTCTGGGGTGTACCTGGGAGTGTCAGAGGTGTACCTGGGAGTGTCAGGGGTGTACCAGGAGTCTCAGGAGTACGGGATTGTCAGAGGTGTACCTGGGAGTGTCAGAGGTGTGCCTGGGAGTGTCAAAGGTGCACTGGGAGGTCAGAGGTGCACCTTGGAGTGTCTGAGGCACCTGGGAGGCCAGAGGTACCTGGGAGGTCAGAGGTGTACCTGGGAGTGTCAGAGGTGTACCTGGGAGAGTCAGAGGTGTACCTGGGAGGCCCAGAGGTGTACCTGGGAGTCAGGGTGTACCCTGGAGTGTCAGAGGTGTACCTGGGAGGTCAGAGGTGTACCTGGGAGCGCGGACGGTACCTGGGAGTGTCAGAGGTGTACCAGGAATGTCAGGAGTACCTGGCAGTGTCAGAGGTGTGCCTGGGAGTGTCAGGAGGTATACCTGGGAGTGTCAGAGGTGTAACTGGGAGTGCTGAGGTGTACCTGGGAGTGTCAGAGGTGTACCCTGAGTGTCAGAGGTACCTGGGAGTGTCAGAGGTGTACGGGAGTGTCGGAGATGTACTGGTGTGAGACCAGTGTCTGAGGTGTTCCAGTGTCGGAGGTGTACTTGGCAGTGTCAGGGTATACCTGGGAGGTCAGAGGTGTACCACGGAATGTCAGGAGTACCTGGCAGTGTCAGGAGGTGTGCCTGGGAGGTCAGGAGGTATACCTGGGAGTGTCAGAGGTGTAACTGGGAGTGTCAGAGGTGTACCTGGGAGTGCTCAGGTGTACCCTGAGTGTCAGGAGGTGTACCTGGGAGGTCAGAGGCACGTGGGAGTGTCGGAGATGTACCTGTAGTGTGAGAAGTGCACCTGGGAGTGTCTGAGGTGTTCCTGGGAGCATCAGAGGTGTACCTGGGAGGCCGAGGTGTACATGGGAGGTCAGAGGTGTACCTGGGAGTGTCAGGAGGTGTACCTGGGAGGTCAGAGGGGTACCTGGGAGTGTCAGAGGTACATGGGAGTGTCAGAGGTGTACCTGGGAGTGTCAGGAGGTGTACCTGGGAGTGTCGGTGTACCTGGGAGTGTGGAGGCGGGTACCTGAGTGTCTGAGGTGTACCTGGGAGTGTCTGAGGTGCACTGGCAGTGTCTGAGGTGTACCTGGCAGTGTTCAGGAGGTGTACCTGGCAGTGTCTGGTGGTGCCTGGGAGTGTCAGAGGCATACCTGGGAGTGTCAGAGGTGTACCTGGGAGTGTCGGACGTGTACCTGGGAGTGTCAGAGGTGTACCAGGAATGTCAGTGGAGTACCTGGCAGTGTCAGAGGTGTACCTGGGAGTGTCAGAGAGGCATACCTGGGAGTGTCAGAGGTGTACCTGGAGTGTCAGAGGTGTACCTGGGAGTGTCAGAGGTGTACTTGGAGTTGTTAGAGGTGTATCAGGGAGTGACAGAGAGTACTGAAGTGTCAGTGGTGTACTTAGGAGTGTGAGAAGTGTACTTGGGAGTGTCTGGGGTGTACCTGGGAATGTCAGAGGTACCTGGGAGGTCAGGGTGTACCAGGGAGGTCAGTGGCGTACCTGGGAGTGTCAGAGCTGTACCTGAAGGTGTTGTGGTGCAGAAGGAGTGTAGTGGTGCAGCAGAAGGTGTTTTGATGCGGCAGGTGTTGTGGTGTGGCAGGTGTTGTGATGCGGCAGGTGTTGGGTGCAGCAAGAGGTGTTGTGGCAGATGAGTGTGTAGTGGTGCAGCAGGAGGTGTGGAGAAGGAGGTGTAGTGGCAGCAGGAGGTGTTGTGGTGGCAGAAGGTGTTTGATGCGGCAGGTGTTGTGGTGTGGCAGGTGTTGTGATGCGGCAGGTGTTGTGGTGCAGCAAGAGGTTGTGGTGCAGATGAGTGTAGTGGTGCAGCAGGAGGTGTTGTGGGTGCGGCAGGTGTTGTGGTTTGGCAGGTGGGTTGTGGTGCACCAGAGGTGCTGTCATGCAGGGTGTGGTTGTGGTGCTGCATCAGGTGTTCTGGCAGCAGGAGCTGTTGTGGTGCGGCAGGTGTTGTGGTGCGGTAGGTGTTGGTGGTGCCGCAGGAGGTTTTGTGGTGCATCAGGTGGTGTTGCGGTGCGGCAGGTGGTGTTACGGTACGGCAGGTGGTGTTGTGGTGCAGCAGGAGGTGTTGTGGGGCAGGAGGTGTGCTGTGGATGCGGCAGGTGTTGTGGTGTGGCAAATGGTGTTGTGGTGCAGCAGGATGTGTTGTAGTGCGGTCAGGTGGTGGTGCGGTACGGCAGGTGGGGTTGTGGTGCAGCAGGAGGTGTTGCAGCAGAAGGTGTTGGATGCGGCAGGTGTTGTGGTGTGGCAAATGGTGTTGTGGTGCAGCAGGAGGCTAGTAAGGGTCAGGGTGGTGGCACGGCAGGTGGGGTTGCTGCATGGGCAGGTGGTGTTGTGGGTGCAGCAGGAGTTGTAGCAGCAGGAGGTGTTAGGTGCAGCAGAAGGTGTTGTGGATGGCAGGTGCTGTGGCAGGGTGGTGTTGTGCAGCAGGTGTTGTGTGGTGCAGCAGAAGGTGTTGTGATGCAGGTGTTGTGGTGTGGCTGGGTGGGGAGGGAGTGGGAGGGTGAGGGTGAGGAGTGTGGTGAGGGAGGGCATGTGGGTGAGGGAGGTGAGGGTGAGGGAGGGATAGTGGTGAGGGGAGGGTGAGGGAAGGGAGTAGTGAGGGAGGGTGAGAGGGAGGGGGGAGGTTAAGGAGGGTGGGAGGGGAGGATGGGTAGGAGGGGTGGTGGAAGGAGGTGGGAGGGAGGGTGGTGAGGGAGGGTGGAGAGGTGGGGGGAGAGGTGAAGGAGGGTGGTGAGGAGGTGAATGGTGATGAGGTAGAGGTGGAGGGTGAGGGGTGGGAGGGTGGAGTGGTGGGAGTGTGGTGAGGGAGGTGAGGGTGAGGGAGGTGGAGGGTGAGGGAGGGTGAGGGTGAGGGGAGGTGGTAGGGCGGGTGGAGTGGTGATGGAGGATGAGGTGAGGGGGAGGTGCATGGTGAGGGATGGGAGTGGTGAGGGACAGGGAGTGGTGAGGAGGGTAGAGAGGGTGGGTGGTGAGAGGAAGTGTGGGTGGGAGAGAGGGTGAGGGAGGTGAGGGTGAGGGCGGGGTGAGGTGAGGGAGGGAGTGTGGTGAGGGAGGGGTGAGTGGGGGAGGGGAGGGGTGAGGGAGGTGAGGGAGGGGAAGGAGGGGTGGTGAGGGAGGGGTGAGTAGTGAGGGGAGGGTGAGTGGTGAGAGAGGTGGAGGGGAGGGGAGGTGAGGGAGGGGTGAGGGGGAGGGAGGGGGAGTGTGGGAGAGTGAGGGGTGAGGCATGGTGCAGGGTGAGGGAAGGTGGGTGAGGAGGGCGAGGATAAGGGAGGTGAGTGGTGAAGGAGGGTGGTGGGAGGGAGGTGTGAGGGAGGGGTGAGGGGTGAAGGAGGTGAGTGGTGGGAGGGTGGGAGGAGGTGAGGGTAAGGGAGGTGGTGAGGAGGGGGAGGGGCGAGGGAGGGAGGGTGAGGGAGAGGAGGGTGGAGTGGTGGAGGAGGGTGGAGGGGGTGGGGGAGGGGTGTAGTGAGGGAGGGCAGGGGAGGGAGGGTGAGTGGTGAGGGATGTGAGTGGTGAAGGTGGATGGTGAGGGAGGGTGGGTGGGTGAGGGGAGGATGAGGGGGAGGGAGGGGTGAGGGTGAAGTGGGAAGGTGGGGAGGGAGGGGTGAGGGGGAGGGGAGGGGGTGGGTGAGGGGAGGGGTGAGTGGTGAGGGGGGGTGAGGGTGATGGAGAGTGGTGAGGGGAGGGGTGGGGAGGGGGAGGGGTGGTGGTGGGGAGGGAGGTGAGGAGGAGGTGAGGTGGGTGGGTGGGAGAGTGGGGAGAGGTGGAGGGGGAGGGAGGTGAGGGGGGAGGGGGGGAGGGTGGAGGAGGGTGAGGGAGGGGAGGGAGGGTGAGGAAGGAGGAGGTGAGTGGTGAGGAGGGGGAGGGTGAAGGAGGAGGGAGGGTGGAGGGAGGGAGGGTGAGTGGGGAGAGGGGTGGGAGGGAGGTGAGGGGTGAGGGGGAGGGGGGAGGTGGGGAGGGGAGGGGGGAGAGGAGGTGGAGGATGGTGAGGTTAGTGGGAGGGAGGGAGGGAGAGGTAAGAGGGGTGGGAGGGGAGGGGTGTGGGGGAGGGGTGAGTGGTGAAGGAGGGGTGAGGGGAGGAGGGGGAGGGGGAGGGGAGGTGAGAGGGTAAGGGGAGGGGTGGGAGGTGAGGGGAGGGGAGGGAGGGAGGGGTGAGGGAGAGGGGAGGGGTGAGGGGGGAGGGAGGGGTGAGGGAGGGAGGTGAGTAAGGAGGAGGGAGGGGTAGTAGGAGGAGAGTGGTGGAGGAGGGGTGGAGGTGAAGGAAGGTGGTGAGGAGGTGAGTGGTGAGGAGGGTAGGGGAGGGAGGGTGAGTGGTGGGAGGGGTGAGTGTGGGATGGGAGAGGGGGAGGGGAGGTGAGGGGGAGGGGAGGTATGAGTGGGGAGGGGAGGTGGGGGAGGGGAGGAGGGTGAGGGGAGGTGGGGAGGTGGGAGGAGGGTGATGGGTGAGGGAGGGAGGGGGAGGGAGGGGTGGGAGGGTGGGGAGGGGTGAGGAAGGAGGTGAGGGAGGGGAGAGGAAAGGGGAGTGGAGAAGGATGGGTGGGGAGGGAGGGGGAGGGGAGGAGGGGGAGAGGTGGAGGGAGGGGTGAGGGGAGGGGTGGGAGGAAGAGGAGGGAGGGTGGGAGGGGAGGTGGAGGTGAATGGTGAAGGAGAGGTAGGGGTGAGGAGGGAGGGAGGTGGTGAGGGAGGGTGAGGGGTGAGGGGAGGGGTGAGGGTGAGTGACGGTGTGTGGTGAGGGAGGGCGGTGAGGGAAGGTGAGGGTGGGGAGGGAGGGTGAGGGGTGAGGAGGGGTGAGGTGTAAAGGAGGTGAGGGGTGAGGGAGGGTTAGGTGGTGAGGGAGGGCGAGGGGGAGGGGAGGTGAGGTTGAAGGAGGTGGGAGGGGTAGGGCGAGTGGTGAGGGAGGCAATGGTGAGGGAGGAGGTAGAGGGAGGGGTGAGGAGGAGGGTGAGTGGTGAAGGAGGGTGGTGAGGGAGGGGAGAGGAGGTGGGGGAAGGGTGAGTGGAGAAGGAAGGTGGTGAGGAGGGTGGGGAGGGTGAAGGAGGGTGGTGAGGGAGGGTGGGTGGTGAGGAAGTGTGGGGAGAGAGGGTGAGTGGTGAGGGGAGGGAAGAGGGTGAGGGTGGTGAGTGGTGAGGGGAGGGTGACGGAGGGGTGAGGGTGAGGGAGGATGAGAGGTGTGGGGAGGGTGAATGATGAGGGAGGCTGGAAAGGAGGGAGGTGGTGAGGGAGGGTGAGGGTGAGGGGAGGGGTGAGTGGTGAGGGGAGGGGTGTGGGAGGTGGGGAGGGGAGGGTGGGAGTGAAGGAGGGGTGGGTGAGGGAGGGTGAGAAAGAGGGGAGGGGTGTGGTGAGAGGGGTGGTGAGGGAGGGTGAGTGGGAGGGGAGGTGAGGGGAGACGGAGGGGAGTGGGTGGGAGGGTGAGGGTGATGGAGGGTGTGGGGTGAGGGAGGGTTAGTGGTGAGGGAGGGCGAGTGGTGAGGGGAGGTCGAGTGGTGAGGGAGGGCAAGGTGAGGGGAGGGTGGTGGTGAGGAGGGTGAGGAGAGGGGAGGTGAGTGGTGATGAGGGAGAGTAATAAGGGAGGGGTGAGTGGTGAGGGGAGGGCAAGTGGTGAGGGGAGGGGTGAGGGGTGAGGGAGGGTTAGTGGTGAGGGAGGGCGTGTGGTGAGGGAGGTGAGATGGTGGAAGGGAGGGTGGTGAGGTAGGGGTGAGTGGTGAGGGAGGGTGAGTGGTGAGGGAGGGCAGAGGAGGGTGAATGGTGGGGAAGGTGAATGGTGAGGGAGGGTGAGTGGTGAGGGAGGTGAGGTGAGGATGCAGTGGTGAGGGAGGGCGGTGAGGGGAGGTGAGGGTGAGGGGAGGGGTGTGTGGTGAGGGGAGGGTGAGTGGTGAGGGGAGGGGGGTGGTGAGGGGAGGGGTGGTGAGGGGAGGTGGTGAGGGAGGGTGGTGAGGTAGGAGCGAGGGTGAGAGAGGTTGAGTGGTGAGGGAGGAGGGTGGTGAGGGGAGGGTGAGTGGTGTTCGAGGATGGGTGGTGAGGGAGAGTGAGTGGTGAGGGAGGGTTAGTGGTGAGGAAAGATGAGTGGTGATGGGGGTGGTGAGGGGGACTGAATGGTGAGGGAAGGCGAGAGGGTGAGGGAGGGCGAGTTGTGACGGAGGGCGAATGGTGAGGGAGGGCAGCGGTGAGGAGAATGTGTAATGAGACAGGTACCTGCAGAAGGTTATGTTACACAGGTAATTCATCAAGGTAAACACATTCCTCCAAACAATAGTGGTGAAGACAAAGTTTTTCTTGGATCATAAACCAACCTACTACCTGTTCAACACCAAGCACTACCACACATAAGCCTACCTGTTCTGTTACCAGCACTACTACACATAGGACTACCTGTTCAACACCAATACTCACTACGCATAGGCCTACCTGCTCTTACACATCAAACACTACTACTCACACTACTCAACCAACATCAAGCTAATTACACACAGGTTTACCACCCTACACCAAGCACACCACACATAGGCCTACCTGTCCTACACACCAAGCACCGGATTACACACAGGACTACATCCACCACACCAAGCACCACTACGCACAGGCCACATGTCCAACAACACCTATAAATACTACACATAGCCTACATGTCCAACACCTATAAATACTACACATAGGCCTACATGTCTCAACACACCTGTAAAATACACATAGGCACACATATTCGCACACCTATATATAACTACATATAGCCTACATCAAAACAACACATAGAGATTCACATAGGCCTACATGCTCAACACCTGAGAAATAATACTAGAGGCCTACTCCAACACCTATCAACAATTACACATAGGCCTACCCACCCAACACCTAGAAATAATTACACATAGGCCTACCCACCCAACACCTAGAAATACTACACATAGGCCTACCTCTCCAACACCTAAAATAATACACATAGGCTTACCTCTCCAACACCTATAACATTACACATAGGCCTACCTCCAACACCTAGAAATAATTACACATTGGCCTACCCACCCAACACCTAGAAATATTACACATAGGCCTACCTTCCAACACTCAGAAATAATTACACATAGGCCTGCCCACTCAAGACCAAGAAATAATTACACATTGGCCTACCCACCCAACACCTAGAAATAATTACACATAGGCCTACCTCTCCAACACCCAGAAATAATTACACATAGGCCCACCCATCAAACACCCAGAAATAACACACAAGGCCAACACCTAGAAATAACACAGGCTACCCATTCAACACCTAGAAATACTACACATAGGCCTACCCTCCAACACCTAGAAATACTACACATAGGCCTACCCACCCAACACCTAGAAATAATTACACATAGGCCTACCTCTCCAACACCCAGAAATAATACACATAGGCCTACCCACCAACACCTAGAAATACTACACATAGGCCTACCTCTCCAACACCTAGAAATACTACACATAGGCCTACCTCTCTCCAACACCTAGAAATAATTACACAGGCCTACCTCTCCAACACCTAGAAATACTACACATAGGCCTACCTGTCCAACACCTAGAATTAATTACATTTATGCCTATATACGAATTTGACTTACAAAATAGTGGATATACCCGTTGCACTAATTTATATCCGGAATATTTTGATAGTACCTTCCTATGATTAATTTCGTCCATTGATGTGTTGGTTCAGATGTGTAGTGATGTGTTGTCCGTTTGGGTTTACAGATGGGGGGGGGGCTGCGCTGTAATTTTTTCTTCAACAGGTTAAAGAGCTGAAAAGGACGGTAGGTTACGGTCCGAATATGTAGTTCGCTTGTTTTACTGTACTTTATCTTCTACTACACAGAGAGAGAGAGAGAGATTTACTCATAGACTCGTGAGTGTATATATATATATATATATATATATATATATATATATATATATATACACATAGAGTGGTTTGGTTATGAAAAATCCATGAGCTTTCTAAATATACCCTCCCTCCTATTGGAAACTCAGGATTTGGGGAGTTTAAACAATTACTTCTCGTTGCTATCAGTTGTCAATCACCAAAATCCCATGATTCACCACAAATGTTTTCTGAAAAGAGATTATAGTTGTCAGCCTGTTGCTTTACGCCTTACTCCCTAAGTGCTACAGTCTGACAGTCAGTATGTCTGTGAAGTTATGGAGCTGGCTGATGCAGCTACATATTAAAGACAAAATGGGTGATTGTTTATTACCATAGATTAATTTACTTTTTCCATCGACCACCCACTCATCCACCACCTAGTTTCAGCAGGTATCTATACAAACCACAATATAACTTTGCTCACACAGACTAACACAGCACCACCTCACACTACCTGACACTTGATAACAACTTCCTCAAGGTTCTGAAGAGGCTGAGGTCACAGAGTTTAAGATAAGACTTCTGCTTGATATATGTTTTTACATGGGTGATAATTTTTGCTGTTTGATGAATAAATACACCAACGACCACACTGTATTGTCGAGTTATTGTATTTTCTGGTTAAGTGTATACATAGGCCAAATATATACATGGAGTACATATGATACTCATTCATACATACATTCATACATACATATTTAACAAAGCAATACCTGCCAGACCATTCACACACATATGTCAGCTTTACAATATATATTTTTTCTCAGTAAATTGTATATAACAAATAATTTACACCTCATCTTCAACAACAGAATAATAATCACATTTTAACTGTCAGTGTCGATGAGGTTAACCTGTCTGTACGTTATAATGGAGTGCTTAACCTGACATGACTGATGAATGATTTTACACACACACACACACACACACACACACACACATTATGAGACACACACACACACACACACACACACACACACACACACACACACACACACACACACATACATTCTGACTTATATTTAAAACTCCTTAGCGCTGATTAATTATTCACATATACTTTCACTGTACATACCAACGGTACTCTCTAATATTACGCAGGATATACCGAACGGTCTTGTATATATGAATCAATTGATGTGATTCCGATAATTCACTCACCGTGTCGATTATGTTGGATATAATGTGGTTCCAATACTCCTAGCTAAGACACAATAATCACAAAACACACTCAACACATAACATTTGAGTTACATGATTTGGAAATATTTTTATCCACCATTGATACAACGTGGCATCGAAGTTCGTAAAAGCCAAATAGTGAAAGACAAACTGAGAGCAAAAGAAGTCTCGAATTTTATTTAGTTACGTATTAATCTTTTATTGTAGTTAATTTGCATTTAAACCCTCATTATCTCTTGACAATCTAACTAAACTAAGTCAATATGTAAACAGTATTGTGGAGGGTAAGGGCTTATTGTGGTCGTTTTAACAGTGAGAATTAGTAGTCGTTGTGTGTGGTGAGTCGCCAGCGTGAAAGCTCATTCATTATTAGACAGTCTTATTTATCCGTTTTAAGGTATCAGCAGGGGTTTTGTGTGTGTGTGTGTGTGTGTGTGTGTGTGTGTGTGTGTGCAATACTACTTAATAATAATAATAATTAACGGTTTACTGAAAAAGTTCTGCAGCCCAAAGGTTGAAAATATACATTGGACAAAAATGACTTAATGTATACAAAGACATGAGGTAGGTGGGTCGTTTAACAAAAGCTTTCATGACTAAAAGGAGAAAGAACATGAATTATATATACAAATTATTATAGATTGCAGTTGATGGCCGGGGCTGGTCTCTTGCCATACTGTGTGAGGCCACGTGGTTCAGTGCAACTTGCATGCAGATGTTGACATGAAGGACCTCATGGTCGCGGAGACACAGTGTGGTGTAGTGCTGACGTGGCTTAGTAACTCGTCCGTAGGTGATGATGAGAAGGACTCATGGGCCGGACGTGTGTGTGGTGTTCACGTGGTATAGTGACTCGTCATCGGTGTTGATGTGAAGGACCAGTGGAGACACCGTGTGGTTTGGAGGAAAGTCACAGTACCTCACTCTACTAGGTGTTGTTGTGTTATCTCGTAGTCAGGTGTAAAGCCGACCCACTGTTGTTCCCAGGGTGGACGGATTAACACCATCTGGTCAGAAGATGGTGGTCGGTTCCCGAGTGCTTATCTCATTGGTGTGTCACTGTTCTCACTGTACTGTCTAGTGCTGAATTACTGGTTTAAACACTTTCGTCACTGTTCAACACTGATCCCCTTCCTTCTGAAACGAAATTGACACTTTGACAGTCTCAGTGGTGAGGAAGGATCGGGGGAGGGACTTGAGAATGGCCAACATTGCCGAAGGGGGGGCAGCATGAGTGCCATGGGTCTTGACCTCTGACACAGGATGTGTATGTATGAATGTATGTATGTATGAATGTATGTATGTATGTGTGTATGTATGTATGTATATGTATGTAAGTATGTATGTATGTATGTATGTATGTATGTATGTATGTATGTAAGGTACTGTATGTGTGAATGGTATGTATATATATATGTATGAATGTATGTGTGTATATGTATGTATGTATGTATGTATGTATGTATGTATGTATGTATGTATGTATGTATATATGTATGTATGTATGTATGTATGTGTATGTACATATGTATATGCTAAAGAGTATGTATGTAATGTAATGTATGCATGTATGATATATATATATGTAAAATGCAATGTAATGTAAGAAGTGTATGTATGCATGTATGTATGTATGTAATAATACAATAACAATAATAATTAACGGTTTATTGAAAGAGCAAGGAAGCACTGAAAGCTGAAAATATACAATTATATATTTAGAATGGGTTTGAATAACTAATACAAGTAACATAAGTGATACAAATAAGATATATATAATAACTAGATGGGGAAAAATAAAACTACAGTGCATTTC